>NW_011918301.1:0-1105 GCF_000151845.1 Pteropus vampyrus | reverse complement strand
TCTCCTACCACAGGGGAGGGGCTTGCCCTCTTGTGTCATAAATAGGGCCCCACCCCACTTACCACTCAGTTAAAATGTTTTTTTTTTTTCCTCATAAGGTAGCATCCCAATTTAGTCATCTGTTTCATCTGGGATGACAGAAACCAGATTCTGGATGAGTGTTCCTTTTTTATTCTCCCCTTCTGATATTTGAGGAAAGGGTCGAGGGGGAGGCAGTCTCAATACTGTTATAATCTAATCTTTTTCTCTTTATTCATTTATTCAAATGATTGCCAGTTTAACTTCCTTATATTATTGCTTTATAATTTCACTCCCACGTTTTAAAAAAATGATGACCTCCCGTTTTTACAGCTTGAAGCCCTTTACAGTGGCATTCGAGATCTTTCACACTCTCTCTCTAGCTCTGAAACTATGGTTCTGCATATATGTCTTCCGAACTAGTTTGGAAGCTCACAGAGTACAATGATCATTGATGATGGATCCTAGATGATGATGATGATGATAACAATTGTAACTCTGTGTTCTACATGCTAGGAAGTTGTGCCAGTTTTTAAAAAACCTATATTATCTTTGAAGACCATGTCTGATTCATTGCTTTCTTTGACCCACCTAAGTCTTACCTCAGAAAGGTTAGTTGAGTTAAAAAATAAAAAGTTGGGCAGTGGAGGAGGGGAGAGGGAGAGAGAGGGAGGGAAGGAAGGAAGGAGTGGGTGGGGGGGTGAGAGAGAGAGAGAGAGAGAGAGGAAGGGAGGGAGGGAGGGAGAGAGAGAGAGAGAGAGAGAGACAGACAGACAGACAGACAGAGATGCAGCAGAGGTGACCGGAAGAAGTGTGTGTGATTGAGTTTGGAGTGAACAGAGTAAAATTCTCATGTCATGAGATCTCTGACTATTCAAAAACTAACAAGGGACACTCAAGATAATCTATGTACAAGTTTAATAGCCATAGCACGAATTGGGTACGGACTAAATACAGGGAAATTGAAAGTGTTCATCATAAGCAAACTGGGGTCTTAATGCCCTACTCACACTATACGAACCCAATCTCATCAAGATATCAGAAATCTAAAGAAGTGTCCGGTCTTATGATAAAACTTGGAAGGGGA
>NW_011918300.1:0-49788 GCF_000151845.1 Pteropus vampyrus | reverse complement strand
ATCATTCTCGATGTACACTCATTGCTGTTTTACTCATCTGTCTCAACTTGACTCTAATCTTGAGGACAGAAAACGTGTTTAACTCATCTTTGTATCTGCAGACTCGGTTAATCTTTTTTTCTTTTTTCTTTTCTTTTTTTTAGTGTACAAATGTTCCTAGCCACTTGCTTCCTGTCACTGCTCCCGGGAGAACACCTGAATTAGACTTTCAGTGCAGCTCAGAAACCTTATAGTTTGCCCTCAGCTGCCACAAAAACAAAACCTTTACCGCACTCATCTCGTTCTCCTCCTCTCAGCAGGTGGCTTCACTACTCGTTTCACAAAAAGAAAATAGAATTTACTCAAAGCCATTGAGTGGGAATGGAAATTTAAGAACCTCACAGGTCCCCTCCCCTGACCTAAGGCTGAGGTCTCCTCCCAGCCTCAGTTCATCTTTCAGGTCTTTCTTCTGCCAAGTCACATTCCTTTTGTATCTTCCCTCTACCCTTCTCCAGGAATTCCTTCCCCTGTGTTCAAACATCCTAAAATCTACTTTGCCTTCCTCCAGTAAAAACAAAACAACATCTAAAAAACTCAGCGTTGCTTTCCCTGAAATACCACCTTCTTTTCCTCCCTCCAATGATCTTGTGCTGACCTTCAAGTATGAAGGCTTCGTCCTATGCACGAGCTGCGTAATATCTGATTTTGGTCTTCTCTCTTGAGATCCTCCTCCTCCGTAGCTTTTGGGCACCTTTCTCTCGGGAATCTTCTCAACTCTCTGGCTGCTCTATCTTAACCTCCTTTGCTGCCTCCTACTGCTCTAGGGTTCCATCCTTAGTCTCTTCATTCCTAGGAGACTTCCCTTTGTGAGAATGAATTCAACAGAGCTGTTACCCCCAATTCGACGTCCCCACCTTCTCCTGTCCGTTGGGGCAGACTGGCTGTGTGGGAGAATGTCAGACGCATTGGTCATATTAGTTTCCTATTGTTGCTCTAACAAATTACCACAAATTTAGTGGCTCAAACGACACAAATTGATTATCTTACAGTTCTGGAGGTCAAAAGTCCACAATGGGCCTTGCTGGGCTAAAATCAACGAATTGGCAGGACTGTTTCTTCTGGAGTCCCTAAGGAGAATGTTTCCTTTCCTTTTCCACCTGCTGGAGGACACCCTGATTCCTCTGCACATTACCCCTTCATCCATCTTCAAATCCCTCTGAGTGTGATCTCTCTTGCCTCTCACCTTCACTTATAAGGGCTCCTTGTGATGACATTGGCCCCATCTAGATAATCTAGGACAATCTAGGACAGCTGGGTAGCAACCTTAAATCCATCTGTGACCTTAATTTCCCTTTGCCATGTAACATAACACATTAGACAGGTTTGAGGGATTGGGATGTGAACATCTGTGGGAGTGGGGAGAGGAGGCATTGTTTTGCCTAGTACATCAGCTAGACCAGAAAAGAAACAAAAGGCTAAATGAAAATGGGACTGTCAGCGAGACGCCGAACTGGTCTAACACAGAGCCAAGGTGAGAACAGTGTGGAATGGCACAGCAGTTGTGGGAAGAATGGAACGAGGGACACAAAGGGACAAAACATTGTCTGTATACTCTGGGTTTCAAAAAGAAAATTAGGCTGCATTTTTCTGGAGCTTTCCTAATATGATCCCTTGACTCAGAATCCTTTGATGAGTCTGGGGATATCTTCCAACTCTCCCAAATTCTTCACAATTTTAAAATTATGAAACCTCACACATACATTTTTAAAATATGCAAAAATGGCCCTACACATATGACAATATGTTTGACTTCACTCACAATACAAGAAATGCTAATTAAAACTTCGGTGAGATACAATGCTCACATATCAGATCGGCAAAGGCTTCAAAAGCCAGATAACACATTTGTTGAGCGGACCTTGTAAAAACAGACGTTTCTGTATATTACTGGGAGGAATGTAAACTTGTACAACTCCTGCAAAATTTGGCAGTATCTAACAAAACAAACCTACCTGTATTTACCCTTTGACCCAGTAATCCCAATTCTAGGAATTTATCCTGAAGATACACTTCCAACTATATGAAAATACAGACGCACAAGGTTGTTCACTGTAATACCGTTTGCAATGTTTCCAAGCTAGAAGCTCATACATATGGGGGCTTGAATAAACTATGGTACTTCTGCAGTGAGCACCGCACAACTGTAAAGCAGAATGAAGAGGTGCACTATGGAGAAATAAGGTCTAATTTCAAGGATATATTATTAAGTAAACAAATCTATGTTAGATAAGACTGCAGTATGGTACCTTCTCTGTAAAAAATAAAAGTAAATAAGAAAATACATATGTATGTTTATTTTTGCAAAAAGATACTTAGGAAGAATAGGCCAGAAACTAGTGAGATTGGTTATCTACGGTGAGTGGGTGGGAAGACAGTAGAAATAAAGGAGAGAGAGAGAAGTGACACATTTTTAAATATGCTCTCTGCGTAGTTTTGCCGTATTCCAAATGAATACTAACCGCATTGATGCAGGGAAGGGGGGTGGGGGGGAATCAACCCAAATAGATGTTTTCCAAACAACTTTGACATAAAACTCATATATCATAAAATTTATCTAAAGTATACAATTCAGTAGTTTTTAGTATATTCAGAGTTGTGCAACCATCATCACCATCTGTTTTTAATACATTTTTCATCACCTCCCCCTTAAGACTCTGTACCCATGAGTACTCACTCCCTATTTTTCCCCACTGTCTTGCAGTCCTAGGCAATCACTAATTTACTTTCTGTCTATAGATCTGCCTATTTCTGGACATTTCATATAAATGGAATTACACAATATGTGGTCTTTTGTGACAGGCTTCTTTCATTTAGCATGTTGTCAGCATTCATCTATGATGTAGCATGCATCAGTACTTCCTTTCTTTTTATGGCTAAATAATATTCCATTGCATGGGTAGATCACACTTTATTTCTCCATTCATCAAATGATGCACGTTTGGGTTGTTTCCACTTATTGACTATTGTGAATAATAATGCTGCAAACATTTGTGTACGAGTTTTTGTGTAGACATATGTTTTCATTCCAAGTGATATCTGAAGACAGTATTTTGATTGTATTCCTTCTGACAAAAAGAACTATAAAAACATTTATTAGACTTGTTTTTCACAGAGGTATGGGTTGCAAAATTTGGAACTACTTTTTGCGTACTCTACAACTAAGCAAATACAGTCGTGCGCTGCTTAACAAAGGGGATATGTTCTGAGAAATACATCGTTGGGCAATTTCATCATTGCATGAACATCACAGAGTGGACATACACAAACTTAGATGGCATGGCCTACTACATACCTAGGATCTATGGTACAGCCTATTGCTACAAGCCTGTACGGCATGTTACTGTACAAAACAACATGAGATTAAATCAAGAAGAGAAAATTACATGATCAAGAGACACGGTAAACACAAGGCGTATGAGGCTGCTACCCGTGTAATGCAGCATACCATTTTACAGCAAAATTTCTTTAGAAATAGGTTGATCGAAAGTACAGTAAATACATATACGTAAATAAGTAAACAGTTATTTATCACTGTCAAGTATTATGTGCCGTACATAAGTATATGAGCTATGTTTTTATACAACTGGCAGCACAGTAGGTTTTTTTACACCAGCATCGCCGCAAACAAGTAATGCGTTGCACCATGTTAGGATGGCTATGATGTCACTAGGCACTAAGAATTTTTCGGCTCCATTATAATCTTACGTGACCGCCTTCACATATGCAGTCCATCACTGACCACAACATTATTATGCAGCACATGACTAAATAACGATATTGAGTATAGTGGGACTCAGGTATCTCAGTCAGAGAAAGAAATCTGACGAATATGAAATGGGGAAGACCAGAATGAACCCTGTGGAGTCGGACTGAAATTAGAATTATTACTATGAACTGATTTTAAAACAGATATTTAGGAATAGAAATATAGACATAAATACAAATTCTAATTCTGTCTGCTGAGAGAGACTAGAAGTAATGACACTACAGTAACAATGAAAACGTCTCATGCCCAGAACTTGGTTTCTAAATAGGATTCTCCACTCAAATGAATCAGGACTCCCTGAAGAAATGGCTGATTTCAGGGATGGGGAAGCAAAAGTACAAGTTCAGCCTGGAACAATGTGTTATGCCAGGTTATAAAGAACTGTTTGAAGAATGATGAGGTCATGTCAATAGGACATAAGAGCTAGCCTGAATGGGCTCACATTAACCAAATCTGGGACAATGTGACCATCAAAATAAATAATTATAGGAATGGATTATAAACTACTGAATAAAATAGAAATTCATGAGTCCAAACTGATATAAATGAGTGATTAAATAGAAAAGAAGGGAAAGCAATTCCTTATAGTAGAATGAACGCCCACTGAAAATATAAAAGAAATGATGGATTTAGAAAACTGCCATTTGGCAAACATAATATTAATTGATTCAGCCATCAATCATCAATAGAGGCTGAAATTAATGGGTAAAAGTGTAAGAAATAACAGGATATTTGTATAATATTGAAGTATCTCCTTTATTTATTAATTATAAAGGGGAAAATAGTAACTTTACTAAAAATTTGCAGACACCACCTTAATCCAAGTGACCAAAGCAGTGGAGTGCTAGAGCTGACTCACCAACTCAGAAGAGGCACATCTCTTTCCAATTTTGTGTTCAGTGATGACATGACAGTAGCTTGAAACTGACCACGGTGGGAAGATTTGCACCATGGAATCGGCAAGTGTTACAAATCGAGGCTTTTTCCCCTGGAGAACCAGTTGTTAGACATTTCTCAGCATAATACTAGATCAAAGTTACTACCACCAGACAAGCTGACCTTACCTGCATCTTGATATTACACATCAAAAAAGATGCAACATCACTTTTGCGGTATTCTGCCAAAAATACATAACTTCAACCTAATGATGAGAAAGCACCAGAAAAAAAAAAAAAAAACCTAATTTGAGAGACAGTCTACAAAATAACCGGAGGGAAGGAAAGAATCATATCTAGAGAAAAATGATAAAGCAAACGTGGCTAAAAGTTTGGCCACATTTGTATGTCCAGCTGCCGGACAAAAATTTTTTTTGTACTATTCTGAGAATCGTTCTGTAGTCTGAAATTATTTACAAATAAAAAGTTATAAGGAAAAAACCGCCTACGTTACCTGGTCCTGCGGTCTTTGTGGCTGCAGTTGGAAGGATGCAGCGAGCCAGGACCTGGATGCCTCAAGGCGCCCAAAGGTGCACAGTCACGACAGAAGCGAAGGAGCGCCCACCAGGCACTCACCCCCGGAGCCACATTAACCTTAGCCTCCCCGCGCAGACGCAGGGCAGCGGGCTCACTCAGCCCTTTGCTGCACCTGCCCGCCTTGCCCTCAGATTGGCCACAGACGCAGTGACATCACATCCTTCTCGGTGGAGCGCACGTGCAGCTTGAGGCTCTTCAGGGGCTGCAGGTGTGAGGGCTCCGCCGCCAGGTGACTGCCAGCAAACTCGTGCAGCCCAGCCTGGGATTCTGGCCACAGCGGGCCGCCCTTCTGACAAGCGCATATTCTTGAAAGTCAAGAATCAACCCTAAGATGGCCAACCCTACTACCCCCACCCAAAAACCCGGTGTTGTAACCCTGTGCACACTTTCCTCTAGATTTGAGAACCTGCAGTCGGATAGCGGCACTCACAGACACGGAGGGAACTTGGGAGCAACCTTGAGAAGGCAGAATTAAGTAATGGCATCTTTTTCAAATGCCTTAAAGTTTCCTTCATGTTGTCTTTGGAAAGCCTAATGTTTCAGACCCAGGTGCTACTGTTTCCAGCAGGGGCTGTGGAAACTTTGGCCACTCCCCTTGGGGGAGGAGAGTTTCTGGGCTTTCCCATTATCTATCAATCAGTTGAAAATTGAGCTTAAATGTGTCCCAGCCTTACAAAGCCTGTCCTGATCTACCGCTGTCTGCTCAAGGAACACCAGGAAACGGCCATCAGGTGGTGGGGTACGCCAAAGGTATTGTGCATCTGCCACTTTAGCGGGTTACATTTTCTGATGAAAGCTGATTCATAGGATGAAGCTATCCTATTTGAATTTTGAGGTGACAATAGTGAGTTGCACGGCTAACAGTCTGAGGTGCTGCTAACTCATGTTGATGGTGATTATAGTTGCTCTTGCAAGTTTCCTCATTAATCTCGTGTAGACAAGGAAAATTATTTCCATTGTCTAGCATAGCACCAGGCACATGGTAGGTGCTTGGTAAATATCAATGACCTCATAATGCCCACACTTTCTGCAGAATTGGAATAATCATTCTCCCATCACCCGTAAATCCGGATGTTATTTTTGCTTATGTTGTTACTGCCATCATTTTTTAAAATGATATTGTGTAAAAGAAACCGTTCTTGCTGTTGGTGGAAGAAATTCTGAGGTTCCCAATGATCTCAAATGCCGAGCCGTGAAAAGAGATGAAAGATACAATTATGACCTCTGTTTTCACTCTGTATTCATGGAATCTGATTATCATTACCTCTCTTTATATATTTTTCTTTTACCACCCTCCAAACACAATGAAAGGATCCCATAATGAAAAGGGTGAAAGAAAGGCGACTGTTTATTTCAATTGAGCAGACAGACGTGTCGAGCGAATGAAAACAGAACACGTAATCAAGAGTATATTGAGGGTAAATGGATTCTTTTTAATGATTCACAGCAACCACATTTATCTCTTACTGTTACTAGAGAGAAAAATGTCTTCAGATAACCAGTGGTCAGCAGATGAGGATGAAGGCCAATTGTCCCGACTTATCAGGAAATCTAGAGACTCCCCCTTTGTTCCGGTAGGTAAGTACAGCCTTGACCGGGTACTGGAAAAATGTTTGTAATAACAGGTTAAAGCTTTACCCAGTGTCTTTAAAGACTGAAATCTTTTGTATAATTGAATATCTCAGATAATTGAAGTTACCCGCCTCTAAGCATGAGTTAAACTTTCAGAACAGTTTCTAGTATATGATAAATCCCCAATAACTATTAGCTATTATTATTATGAAGCATCAAATTTTATTCTATTTAATCTATCTCCATTTGAGGTCTACCTAAAATTGGCTGTTCCCAGCCCATCTAAATGAAATTGATTGAGTGGACTTTAACTTTTCTGTGATGACTCAAGATCATCATCAGCCAACTGAAAGTCTATTAGGGACTATGGAGATGTATATGTCTCTTTGTCCTCTAAGTAACTCCAACCTTTAAGTTCTTGTGTCTGATGTTTATAGATTTTTCTATGTCTTCCATTATTTTCAGGTACCACCAAAAAAACCTGCTTCTAAAGTTCTCTGGCACTAGAAGCTAGATACCCAAGCTTAAAAGAACTGAGTCGATTCAGAATAAGCAGCTCTGGAGAAATGGGCCTACCTGTACACTTGAGAGCATGAGCTTTGTAGTGCTTATGCTCAGTGGCCCTTTTTCCTGGCTTCCTGATGTGTTCCAGATGTCGAAGTTGATGGTTAAGTAATCTCTCGGTTAAAGAAGGGGTATTATAATTAGACCTGGAGTCTTAGCCTCTTAATCTTTTCCCAACACATTTAGTATTTTCATTTTCAACAAGTACCAAAATTTGGGCTTAGAAAACACAAATCTGAGCACCAATATTATGTTTTTAAAATCTATCTTTTCTATTTTATTACTTCAGCTGCCCCAAGCATTATTATTGTCTAACTTCAGCCATGCCTCTTTCCTTATGTTAATTTTGTCCAGAAACTATTAAAATAACTGATTTAAATCAGATGTGCATGTTTGTGCTTAATTCCATTAAACCTTCTAAGTAAGTATAACTCATATGTTTTCATTAAGTGTCACTGCAAATCTAGCAACTTCGTGTCATTATTCACATGTCACCAAGAATCAAAATTGTACTTTATAGTAATAATCCGTTTAGAAATTTCATTTAATTTGACTAAGAGTTGTAACAGCACCCACAGGAAATGGAAGCAAACAATGTTATAGTGATTTATTCCCTTCTTTAGCATTTTTAGCTAGAAAAACAATTCAAGAACTTGATGTCACTTGACCAGATCATGATAATGAACAGAGATTAATCACTGTACCTGTTGTAAATTAAATTAGTTTGCCAGAGACATTTAGGGTAATTAAAGTAAAAATAAAAGTGTTTCCAGCTAAATTCAATTATATACAAACTGCAGAGACACAATGTGGAAAACAGTAAAGGTCCTGACTTTGATCTCTAAAAGAAACAAAACCAATTTAAGTAAGAACAGAACCTTGATTTGATAAGGAAAGAGAACTAAGTTTTTGCTAGAAAAATAATGATAAAATTTGGGTATATATATATATATATAAGTATTAAATAGTTTGTTTAGCTATTGTTATTTTAACAATATCTGTGTATTTACTGCTGTAGGATAGAGCGTCTTGTGTAAATAACTTACACAACATTTTTGTTATCTTAAATAACTTCCATCATATTTTGTTTAAAATTGTCTCATGATCACTATTAAGGTCTGTGCATACATTATGTATATTTAAACTGTGTTACTAGATTATTTGTTTTTGCTTCTTTTATTTAACATTTCTTATGTACATTTCTGTGTATTAGTACTTCCTATAATTGTAATTTTTTATAGCTATGACAGTTTTTCCTCCGTTTGGGCCATTTGACTTGTTTTTAGTTTTTGTATCAATTTTTCTTTTGCTTATTTCCTTGGAGTATGTTCCCCCAATTAGAATTTCCGGGGCACGAAGTACTTTCAGTTTAATGTCACTTTTTATATATTTCTAGAGTTCTTTCCAGAAAGATTTAGCTAAACTTACAGAGCTTTCAGCATTGTATCTGTTTCTCAATGTGCCTACCATCGTTTTGTTGTTTTTGCTATTTTTATATCTACGTCAGTTTTACTTCAGTTTCATTTATTGCTAATCAGCCTGTAAAATATACATATATGCTATTATTTACTGATTGCTATTACCACTTATGAAATGGATCATAAAGAATAAATATAACTTCATCCACCTATAGAGACATACATATGCCAACAGTTAATCAAAACTTGCTATCGTATATAAATATCAATTGCATTTCTATATACTAACAAACACATGGAAACTGAAATTAAAAACATACCACCATTTATAATCATGCCAAAGAAAAATACTTAGGTGTAAGCTTAAGGAAATATGTACAGAATCTGTAAGCTGAAAATTACAAAATGCTAATGAAAGAAATCAAGTACCTAAATAAACGTAGAGACTATTGTGTTCACAGATTGGAAGACTCAATGTAGTAAAGGAATCAATTCTCCCCAAATTGATCTATAGGTTTAACATAATTCTCATTAAAACCCCAGCAAGGATTTTTATAGACATAGGCAAGTTTATTCTAAATTTATAGGGAAAGGCACAAGTCCTAGAATGGTTAAAATGGTCTTTTTTTTTTTTACGTGGGAGGCATCACACTAGCTGATATTAAGGCTTACCGTTTAGCTACAGTAGTCACAACAGTGTGTTATAGATGGAGGCTAGATGCATAGGTCAACAGGGTAAAGGATAGCACCCAAAATATAGACCCACACTTTTATTATGCAAAAATTTTCTTTATTCTTATGTCAAAATATAGTATTTTCCTTATCATTTTAAGTCTACCTTACCCTCTTATTTTTAAGTTATTTTTCAATTGCAGTTGACATACAATATTATTTTAGTTTCAGGTGTACAACATAGTGATTAGACATTTATATGACTTACAGAGTGATCACCCTGATAAATCTAGTACCCATTTGTCACCATGCAGTTATTTCAATATTATTAACTATGTTCTCTATGCTATACTTTATATCCCATGACTATTTCGTAACTACCAATTTGTACTTCTTAATCCCTTCCCTTTTTCACCCACTCCCCTAGCCCACCTCCCACGTGGCAACCATCCAAATGTTTTCTGTATCTATGAGTTTGTTTATTTTATTTTGTTTAGATTTCACATATAAGTGAAATCATACGATATTTGTCTTTTTCTGTCTGACTTACATCACTTAGCTTAATACCCTCTAGGTCCATCCATGTTGTTGCAGATGGCAAGATTTCATTCTCTTTTATGGCTGAGGAATATTCCATTTTATACATATACCACTTCTACTGATGGACACTTAGGTTGCTTCCATATCTTGGTACAGTAAATAATGCTGCAATGAATACATGAATTCATATGTCTATTCAAATTAGTGTTTTGGGTTTCTTCGGATAAATACCCAGAAGTGGAATTATTGGGCCCTCCTTTGTCTCTTGTCGTAGCCTTTGGCTTGAAGTCTATTTTGTCTGATTTAAATATTGCTACCCCAACTTTTTTGTTTCCATTTTCATACCTTTTTTCATCCCTTCCTTCACTTTCAGTCTGTATGTGTCTTTCGATCTGAAATGAGTCTCTTCTAGGCAGCATTTGTAAGGGTCTTCTTTTCTTATCCATGCAGCCACCCTATGTCTTTTGATTGGAGCAAAAGACATTTTAATCCATTTACAATGAAAGTAGTTGTTGATAGATATGTAGTTATTACCATTTTATTATTCATATTTTTTCTTTTTTCTTCTCCTTCTTAAAGAAGTCCTTTTAACATTTTCTGGTAATACTGGTTTGGTGGTGATGAAGTCCTTTAGATTTTTCTTGTCTGAGATATCGTACCCTCTTTTAGATGTTATAAACATGCTATTCTATTTTCTTCTAGTTTTTGTTGTTGATATTCTTGTTTTATTTTTACCTTTAATTGTAATGCATCTAGAATTTTTTTGTAGGGTCTGGTATGAGATACAAATCCAAGTTAGTTCTCTATACCAAAAAATTGTACTAATGATATTTATTAAATAATTATTCCTTTATCTGTCTTTTGGTTGTTTGGATTTGGCATGGGTTAAGTTCTCATAGTGTTTTAAATCTCTTTCCAGAATCTTTCCTATTCAGTTGACCAGATTTCTGTTTTAGAGCTAATTGCATAGACTCTTGGTCATCCCATCACCTTTAACATCTGTAGGAAATACAAAAATATTCGTGAGGGCTTGGAGAGTTTTCTAGAATCACAGTTCTTCTTGGAGTCACATACTTCTTGTGCAAATATTCATATCTTTTCATCTTTCAATAAAGTTTCATGTCTCATTTTTACAGAAGATTCACGATTTTACCACTTTGCTAGATTTACTCCTTATTCGGTAACAAGTAGAAAGGAGTAAAGCCAAACCCTCAAAAGCTATTATCGATGCTGGGATGTTTCACTGGTTCACTCACTAAGTGACTTGCCCCAGATAAAAGCCTTGCAGCATGCACAATTTGAAATCATGCTTCAGGAAAATTAGAAATGACTAGACAAATTACTATACTATATGGTTCAGTTTTCTGGGGAAGGCAAAACTGCGAATATTGAATCCATGAATGTTATTGGTCCATTTTTAAATTTGGTGGATCAAACCTGGCATGGTTCTTTTTAAAGTATTCTTTGGTGTCATGTCTGCTTATCTTCCAAGTACTGATCCTTTGTACCAGCTTTTATTCAACTCTCTAAGCTCATGGGTGTTCTAGCCTACTATTTATATAATCCCCCTTTTTTAATTCACAGGTATTGCAGGTTTTATGACTGTGGTGTCCTATGGTCTTTACAAGTTAAAGTACAGAAGAGATCAGAAAATGTCCATTCATCTTATTCACACGAGAGTTGCTGCCCAAGGATTCGTTGTGGGAGCTGTGACTCTAGGTAACTTGCTTAATTTGTATCTTGTGTTCAGTTGTCTTTGAAAGTATTTTTATTTATTTTATCCATTCATATTATAAGATTAGTAATGGGTCAAGATGATATAATGAAGGAGGAATGGTAAGAAAAACAATAATCTTCTCTTGGTTGAGGTTGCTGCCCAATTATAGGCTTAATTTCTTAATATTTTAAGTACTGGGGGAAAAAAAAGCCAGTAGACAAAAGGTACAAACTTCCGGTTATAAAATAAATAAGTTATGGCATGTAATGTAAAGCGTGGTGACTATAGTTAATAATACTGTATTGCGTATTTGAAAGCTGCTAAGAGAGTAGACCTTAAAAGTTCTCATCAAAAGAGAAAAACATTCTGTAACTATGTATGGTGGTGGATGTCAACCAGACTCAATTGTGGTGATCATTTTACAATATAAACAAATATCGAATTTTGTTGTACATCTGAAACTAATATATGTTACATGTTACATGTCAATTATACCTCAATTTTAAAAAATCCAGTAGAGAACTAGGTTATCCTCTTTAATGAAAGGAACAGTGAATAGTTCGCACTCTATATAACTCAACTAAAAGCAGTAGTTATAGATCCCAGCCTTGATCGCTCAGCTAACAGCAGCGTAGTTACCAGACTATTTGAACAGCAAATATAATTAAAGTAATTTAACTGGGAAGAAAACATTTTTAGAGCCGAAAAGTCTCAATATCCTCGTTCCCCTTTTATTCCAAATTTCAGCAACAGGCAAATCTTTATTTTTATTAGTCTATAATTAAGCAATACTTACACAGTCAAATCCAAATCCAGAGAACATTGTCTGGTTAATTCAGGTTATAGCAACAGCTAAATCAGATAGTTCTATTAAGAAGTCCACTTTGGAACCTAAATTACCTGATTGTCGAGGGGGCATCTACATTAATGAGGATAAGTCCAATGTTCTTAGCTCCCCTTCATGCTGTGCAGAGTAGAATCAACCTAAGAGTGAGACTGCAACTATGGAATGATGGGTGTGGGGCTTGCACATAGTTATATGGTAATTATCTTATTACTATGAGCTGTGACATGCAAGTCTTGAGCAAGAAACTTTAGTACAAAATTAGTCCTCATTCTCATCATTTGGCAAACATTTATTGAGCACTTCCTTCTTGCAGAGTACTGAGCTGGTCTAGAGACATAGAGATGACTCGGTCCCTACCCCAGAAGAGTTTAGTCTCCTTAGGAGAGAGACCAAGAACAGAAGAAAATATAAAGTCATAGGTCTATGACAGAAACAGCACAGGTTGCTGTGGAAGCACAAGCACAAAGGAGGGGCATTTAATTAGGGCTGAGGGTCCACAGAAGGCTTTTCTAAGGACGATGAGCCAAGAATGTGGAGGAATTGACTAGGCAGAGAAGATCAGAATTCTAGGTAGAGGAAATAACAAAGGCACAGAAGCATGGCATGTTAGTGGAACTCTACATAGCTTGGTAAGGTAAGCGAATCAATCAGTGTTTGATGAGAGAAGCAGAACTAATAGTAATATATAATAAGAGACTTATTACAAGTATTTGGGTTTATATAATTGTGAAGTCTTGTTTATGTAACAGGAGCTGGGGCCTGAAATGGGCAGGGCAAGCAGTTAGAAAGAAAAAATAGTTGTAACATGGCAGAAACAAGAAAAATCTTCAATCTGCAAGGATGAGCTGGAACATACAGGATGAACTGGAACCCTTGTGAATTTCTCACCATCTCTAAGTCTCCAAATTGGATCATGGGAGTGATATAGAAAAGCTGATGCCCTTTATCCTGGAACTAAAACATGAACCTGGCCAAGGAGTGAGAGAAGGTAAAGGAGGAAATTCAGCAGGATCTATAGTAGCTGTGCTCCTGATTGCTACCCCACGCCAACAAGCTGGGCCAGCAGATAAGCCAAAATATGCTGCAAAAGTACTTTGCATGTATTTTTTAAAAATTGGCTGCCGCTTTGCTTCTGTCTTCTAAATTTTATGTAAAATGTCTGCTGGGTAATAACTCAAGGGATAAAAAGAAAGGAATTCTGGAAAATGTAGTTACAGTTTAGCTCAGTTGACACAATCCAAATCCATCACTGTCCACCCCTTGCGAACCTGGCATCCATACATGTGTACGTGCCGCTGAGTGGGCTCCGACTCCTGCCAACCCTATTAATGAGTGATGTCCACAACGTCCTGCCCTCTACAGCCCTGCTCAGCTCCTGAACACTCATGCCTATGGCTTCTTTCATGGAGTCAATCCGTCTCATATTTAGTCTTCCTCTGTTCTGCTGCCTTCTATTTTTCACGGTAGTATTGTCTTTTCCAAAGAACCCTGCCTTCTCGTGATGTGCTGGAAATAGGAAAACTTTGGTATTGTCATTTTTGCCTCCAGAAATGTTTCGGGCTTAATTTGCTTGAGGACCCACTTGTCTTTTGGTGGTCCAGGGTTTCCGTAGAGCTCTCTTCCAACACCGTATTTCAGATGAACCAATTTTCTTCCTATCCGCCTTCTTCACTGTCAAACATAAGTAACTGGGAAGACGAAGGTGTGCATGCATCCATATACACCTATTTTAATACACTTAGCTTTCAAATAAAGACAGTGGTAAAACTGGCTCTCTCTTGGATAACAAAACCATGCTCATTCTATCCCAAAAGAAGATACAAAATCCCTCTTTGGATGATGATTTGTCTTTGAGCTGAGTCACATTCTCCTTTAATATCCTGTGACTTAAATAGTGAGATAGAACATTAACTACTAACCCTTCTTGTATTGGATGGGAGGTAAATGGAAATGGCAAATAGAAAAAAAGTTGGTTAATGTATACACAAATGCATTTATATCAAAATAAGGAAAAAATATTCCTATCACAGTCTTTGTTTCTGCAACTGGTCAGGTGGTCATGGCTGAGATTATGTTCTTCCACTAGCCATTTCATACTCCCTTTGGCTTTAGCAAGCACCTTGGCTATTCATGGGTATTTGACTGGTGTGATGACCCAAACCTTCATTCCTAAACAGTCCAGGTCATTAGCCATCCTGCCTGTGTTGGGTATAGCTTTCCATTGTCTTTCATCACAAGACATAGGAGTACTAAGAGATGCCCCCAAAGATATGATACATTCCTCCTTACCCTACCATTACATAGCAGCAACCCAATTACCCCTTGATTGTCAGATCAGATGAATGTAATGGTCTAACATGATGTCCTGTGGAATGGAGTGATAATCAAGGTCTCTGCAGACTAGATTATGGCAGAGAGTTCACACAGCCCTGAGACTGGACAGTGAAAGTAGACTACTGGCCCTGCCAGGTGAAAGCAAACTGGTTCTGATGGTCCTTACTAAGGGGTTACAGAAAAAAAAAATGCTTTCAATCAGATTAATAGCTGCAAACCAAATAGCCAAGTCTGTGTTAATGTGCTCTAGCAATGAAACCACACCTGGATAGCATCTGCAATTAGAGTAATCAACTGATTAATGTTATAGAAATCCATTATCATTCTCCAAGATCCATCTGTCCTCTGACCCGAGGCAAATTAAATTGAGATGTGGTAGGAATCACCACCCTGGCATCTTTAAAGTCCTGATGATGGCACTAATCTCTAAAATCCCTCTGAGAATGCAGTATTGCTTTGTTTACTATTTTGGTAGATAGAGGCAATTGGAGTGGTTTACATGTGGCTTTCCCTACCATGATAGCCCTTACTCCATAGGTCAGGGAACCAATGCGAGGATTCTGACAGCTGCTGAGTATGTCTATTCCAGAACTGAGGAAATAACATATAGTGGGTTCAGGGACCACCACGCCAATTGCAGAATGGCCCCTCAGCAAAACTCCACTGACCATCTGACCTCCTTTAACTCCTCCTTTGACTGATAGACCACACTAATTCTCCAGGCATTAGTATCAATTCAGAACCAATATTTAACAGTCTCCTAATAAATGTGACTATTTCCCCTTCCTTGTGTACAGGCATCCTGGTGAATGGCCACAGGTCCCTTTGGGGAAGGCTAGAAGGAGGATTTATAGTATTTACACTTTTGGCTATGTAACAGGGCCTTTCTTTAGGGAGATCTGAACTCTCCCTTCATTCAGGGGACTTCAGGTCTGTGACTTGACTAAAATCTGGGAATTCGTTGAGGGGCCATGGCTCTCCCCTGTAATGATTCCAGTCAAGGTTTTGTTCACCAAACCTATAGTTTTTCTGCTTATATTTTGCCCACCATTTTCGACTCTAGGGACACCATAATCAATTAGCCAATGCCAAAGATCTTGGTGGCTTAGACTATTCTGATTACTGCTTTGAATTTGCTGCCAGTTACAGTAATTGTGCTTTCCTTGTCAGTTGAATACTGCTGTTTGACCTCTGCCACCACAGAATCCCATCACTCTCACTGAATTCAGGGAGCCCCGCAGTTCCCACTGGCATTTCTGGCTTACAGGAAATAGTCACCATAAAACTCTTCAAAGATTCCAGGGCTCCCTTCACAAATGTATTTCTCACAGCCTCGGTGAAGGGACTAGGGTGTGAGTGAGCAGGATAACCCCACTCTAACATTCAAATCTCCCTAAGCCTTTGGATACCTTCCTCTATGGCAAGGTTTCTCAATCTCAGCACTATTGATACTTGGACTGAATTATTCTTTGTTGTGGAGGGCTGTCCTTGCATTATAGGATATTTAGCAGCATCCCTGGCCTCCACCCACTAGATGCCAATAGTACCCACCCCTCCCTGGCCAGTGTGACAGCCAATATCTCCACCCATTGCCAGATTTACCTGGGGAGCAAAATTGTCCCGGTAAAGAAAAATCACTGCTCTACCACAGAAGTATGGACCAAGGAAGTTCTGGCATTTCAACTTCATTTAGTGGAGATTTTTTGGTCCAAGTTTCAGTCATTCTCAGGCAGCGATGGAAGGACTGTTTCTATTGGCAAAAGAGTCTCAGTAAAATAAAGGGGGTCAAGGACCCAGTTTCACTGAAATCTGCCCATATGTCTTCATCCCAGTTTTCAGGGTCCCACTCCTTCCAATGCAATGCCTTAACTTTAACATAAGAGATTTTATGAGGTTGGGAATTTAATTTGTGTTGTGATTAGCAACTGACAGGATTAGCCCCTGTGTATATTTTTCAAAAATAGCATCCTCATGGCTACAAGAGTTAAGACTTTCTTTTTGGAAAGTCATAAAGATTTCAGGTCCCTCGTAAGACCTTGAGCTAGGAGTTAGAAGCCTTGAGCCTATCATTTTGTTTTCCCAAGTTCTCCAACACACTTAGAAGTAATCAACCTTATACTCTTTATTTCCACTAGACATTCTATGGAAGTAAATATTTGATCACCCAAAGCCTCGCTTCCTATAGGCACCCGATTAAGGGTATCTACAGGTGATAATTTTTAAAAAATGTTTTGCTACTGCATGCCATGGACTGCTAGCATCCTCTTTATCCCTGTAAAAATGGCTATTAATACCTTTAATCAGACCAGAGAATCAATTTCAGGTAACCAAGAACCAATTCTAAGAACCTATCCTCATGATTATGTTTCTAACCTATTTACAGCATAAAGTTGCCTTATTTCTGTGAAAGGATTAAGACCTTACTTTGACATTAAAACTTCCAACTAAAGGGAAAAAAGGAACGTACCTTCGTGGTTATGTAACTCTGGAAGCTTCCGATACCAAATTCTGTATCAGTCAGAGTTTAATCAGAGAAACAAAACCACCAGAGATGATATATAAAAAGGGATTTATTATAGAGATCTGACCTTATGCAATTTTGGGAGCTGGTTGAACAGTCCATGTTAGGCGTATATTTCTATGGCTGGGGACTGACGTTAGCAAGGAAGCAAGTGAGAAGAAAGAATAAACTGGAATCTGCAAGGATAGCTGAAACTTGAGTCAGTCTCTGACTAACTCCAACTCTGCTCATGGTGTGACCTATAAGAGAATCAGCCAATTCTGTCACGGAGCTAATGCACACTTGGCCAAGGAGCCAGAGAAGCTAGAGGAGGAGATCCAAAAGGAGATGAAAGATCTGCGCACCTTACTGTTGCCCAACAACAGTGTGGTGAACTTGCAAATAAACAACACGCACAAGCCGTAACAGTGCCAGATGCCCTGCGCCAAGTGCAAAAAAAAAAAAAAGATAAGACAGCTGATGCTTCAGCATTGACCTTCAAGTCTCAAGCAAAACATCTCCTGAGCCAAACTAACACAGAACTATGCAGAGAAGCGAATTCTAGAAAACAGCTAAAACTTAGCTAAATTATATAAAACAAATCCCCAGTAGATTTTTATGGTTGCAAGCTGAAAAGTGATAAGATGAAGTCAGCCAGAAAAAGCTTTAAACAGGGGAGTAACAGAAACAGAATGGCAGTTTAGAAAGATAGCTGCTTAATAGAAAGATTGGAAACAGGCAATGTGACACTGTTTAGGAATACTAAACAGATGGTCATACTATAAAGGAAGAACACTATTATAAAACTCAGAACAGTGGTTACCTATGGAAAAGGGAGGGGTATGTGGTCAGAAAGGGGAACCTGGGAGACTTCTAGGATGCCTGCAGTATTCTATTTCTTGACCCACAATTACAGCTTTCACTCTACAACTACTTGTTAATTTGGTCATTTAAGTTTTACGTACAATTTTCCATGCATATTATATTTCACCATGAAAAAAATGTTGAGGAAAAAGAAAATGACTAGAGATGATCTGCAGATGAGGAGAAAAAAATAAAGACAGAGAAGTTAATTAAATGATGGATTGGATCTGAATTAAGGCAGTGGCAGTGGAAATAGGAGGAGATGGATTCTAGAAATCTTGAGGACTCGGCAACTGAGTGGGAAAAGTAAGACAGGAGGAATCAAGGATAATTTCTAGGTTTCTGGTTTGGACAACCAGATGAAAGGTCTGCCTTTCACTAATACAAAGAACAGAGAAGAAAGAACAGGTTTGGTGGGAGGATGAGTGCATATTGGACAAAACAATAATAGCTAACACTTAGTAAGTGCTTACGGTGTACAAGCCACCCTAACTGCTTTATGTAGTAAATCTCACCTAATCTTAATAAATACCTATTTTGAAACCCCTTGGTGTGCTGCCATACAATTCAGTACTGATGCTAACCATCAGGAGCTCACATCAGATACCACATGTTTGAGGACATAGTGTGCAAAAAGACTGCCCTTACTTCAGACACCAGCCTTTGGGGTTCCCAGGCCACCTGAACTTCTAACTAGCTACAAATTCGGGCATTCCCAGACCTCTTCAGGTTTGATCATTTCACTCGGGAAAGCAGTATACTTACAGTTTCATCATAAAATATACAAATCAGAACCAGACAAATAAAAACACAGATGGGAAGGTCTGGGAGGGTCGCAAGCTCAGAGCTTCTATGACCTCTCCCTATGGGATCAGGACACAATCACCCTCCCAGCATAGCTGTTTACCAACCAAGAAACTCCACTGAGCTTCAATGTCCAGAGCTTTATTGGGGCTGCAATATGTAGGCATGGTTGATTAAATCACTACCCCATCCCTCCCAGGTGACTGAATTCAACCTCCAGTCCTACTCCCCTCTCTGGAGATCTAAGAGCCCTCTGGTCATATGGTTAGTCTTTCTGGCTGACTAGCCACATCTTTAAGCTAAGAGCCCACCACGAGTCACCTCATTAGCATAAATTCAGGTGCGACCCAAGGACCTCTTAGACATACTCCTATTATTTGGGAAATTCCAAGCATTTTAGAAGATCTATATCAGGAACAAAGACCAGATAAGCCTTTATTAAACAAAACTCTATGAGGTAAGTACCCTTATTACCTGTTTTACAGATAAGGAAACTGAGGCTTAGAGAGGATACCTTACTTGTTCACAGTCACCTGGGCAATCTACTCCAGAGCCTAGAACCCTTAATTTTATATTATACTGACTGAGATGCCTATGGCAGGTATCTCCAAATTAGAGTACTCATACCCTAGGACAAGTATAAAGAGATCCATGGGGATGTGGGAACAGAATGTCATCTTGAAAACGAAAAAGCTTTACTACTATGTAGACTGACCCTAATACATTTATACCGCTTTTAAATAAATGCACATCTTGAGGGGCATGCTCAACGAATTTACTGATGCACGATTTAAAAGTTTAGAGACCAACTACCTATGGGACATGAAAATATCATATATGGTACAAGGAATGTATATGGGTCTCACACTCAGAAGACATCTAACTTAGAGATCTAACTTGCTTACCAGTGAAGCAACAGGTTTGAATGAGGTGAGACAACTCAGAACTCCAGCGCACATCAACATTTAAGAGGTAGGCGAGAAGTAAGAATTATCAGTGTCTAAGGGGTTCAGGGAAATAAGTCCTATAATTCTCTCTGAATCTGAGAATGTTATTTCCGTAGATACCACAATGATTCAAGTTTAAATATTTTTGTCTTGAATTTTATGCATCTACGATAGTTATAATACTATTTCTTTAGAAAATTATACAGACATCTGCCTCACTTTGCTATCATGTTGAGATAAGAACTAACTTACTGACCTTCTGTGCGTTCTTTGAAGATATTAATAAGCAGTGTCAGGAAAAAAAAAGGAAGGAAACTGAAGTATTTAGTTTAGACAATCTACTAGATAGATGATGCTTTGATAATTGATACAGCTGAGAGAGGGAATGAGTTGTAGTTTAAATCTGTGACTTCTTAACTTGCTTTGAGTGTAAACATTTGCTGATAACCCTGGAATTCATAGGAGCAGCTCCTCTGTTCCTCAGGCTACTTCTGCCCTTCTGTAAGGCCCTAGGAGACCTTATCTTATGGAAAGACATATGTCTCTCATCTGCCTAAACTCATAACTATTTCACCCACTAGATTGTAAATTCCTACAAGCAGGGATTAAATCCATTTACCTCTGTTTTCCTCAAGATACTGAGCACAAGTAGACACTGAATAGATGTTTGCTAAATTGAGGTGTCTATTATTTTTATCTTAATATCTAGCTGAATCTTTCCACTTCCCTAACATTTTTACCAATATTTTAAAATTCAGACTTTAGGGTGGCAATAAAAACATCATAAATTCAGATTTATACTGAACTTAAGTGGCTCTTAGTTTTGCTTTTTTGGTTTTTTTCTGGAGCCACTTGTATGAATCAAGCCAAAAATTAATAAGATGAATGGTGTTTGTTTGTTTTTAAATTGTGGACTAGTTTTGGAAAAATGCAAGTAGAAGAAATTCAGTGTTTGTTTCTCATGGATACACTATTGACATATATCTTTTTGTTTCTAGGTGTTCTTTATTCTATGTATAAGGATTACATTAGACCTCGATTCCTCGGTGTATCCAAAAAATGAAGCTACAAAAAAAAAAAAAAAAAAGACAAGAAGGCTTCTGAAAACTATTATGAAGAATGAATTTTCAATATGTAGCAAATTATACTGCAGAAGTATTAGACAGAATTCTCATAGCCTTGTATAGTAATTGTTTAAGAAGTTAATTTCCAAATCAACAATCATAGTCAACTGAAAAATATCTTTGCTGATGCCTTTCAGAACATAGGACATGGTTTTCCGACTCACAAATTTTTATCTTGTAATTAGTGGCAGAAAATAATCTATACAATGTCAAATATGCCAAATCAACAATCACAGTTAATTTAAAAATATCCTTGTCAATATCCTTCAGAACCTAGGATACAATCTTTTGACTTTAAAATGTTTATTTTATAGTTAGTTGCAGAAAATAACCTATATTATGCCAAACCAGTCTGAAAATTAGGAGTTAATAGTGGCTACAGAAAATTTTTCTATATCCATATTAAATGTGACAGTCTATTCATTGCTTAATTATCCCCCAATAAGGCAAGTAATCAAGGCTTTCATAAACTCCTTTTTAGAATGGGCAACAATTACATCACAGGAGAATGGTCATGTTATTTAAATTTGGTTCATCAGAAACTTGACTATTTTACCACAGACATAAATGTTTAACATTTAAATATCTGTGCATTCATTTTTATATTTCTTGGAAGTATTTCTAGGAATACAAAGGTAATTGCTAAAAAAAATCCCTTTTCCCCCAGATGACAATATTGTGGGAGTGAAAAGATTTACTCCAGACGTGCTATTGCTTATCTGGTAGGAAACACAAGAATAACACAGTCTGGATTTAATAAATTCATGTGGGTGTTTAAACTAAAAAAAAAAAAAAAAAAAACCCAACCCAAAAAATAAAAAATAAAGAAAGAAAAGAAAACACAAAGAACCAAAGTAGACATCAAATGTTAAGTGTGCCTGTGATCTTAAATTCCTAACTGCCCTACGGTTCTAAAAAAATCAACTAAACTTTGTTGAAGTTATAACTGTTGTGAGTCTAAGCCTAGAAAGGAAAACAAAAAAGCATTCACTGAAATGAAATCAAGAATGCACTATAAGATGATCTGCGATACTTATTTCCAGTTCCTTGATGTTTACTGTAGTGAAGGTTATTCTGACAGGAAGGTGAAGTCTAGTATTTGAGGAAGGGAAAGATGTAGGAATATCTAAAAATACGTCTGCGTTCTAGATATTAACCCACTGTTCTGTGTATTATATATGCTTTTCTCCACTGGCATAGGTAATTATTTTAAAAGTTGTCATTTGTACCTATTATGAGGTTCTTCTAGTGTCACCGAGTTCATCTGTTTTGGTCAACACTGTCCTCTTTGGAAAATAGGCAAGGAAAGAATCCAACTATTATATTCCACTAAAGTAAATATTCCAGCAACTGGATCTAATATGTTCCATGAAAGTTAGGAAAATCGAGGACAACTGGCATAGAATGTCATCCTACAAAGACCATCTGAAAAAGAAATGTCATCCTTCATGTCGATTATATACAAGATAATTCTTATCAAGCTACTGGAAAGATTCCACTCTTTTAATGTATATTCAGCATGAAAAATAGATTAACTGAAGTATTTAAATTGAAACAGCTTTACTCACATACTCAATAGGTTCCAAAATTTTCTAATCTTACTCTGAGAGAACTAAAATATAATATTTGTTGCTTGAAAAAAAGCAATGCAAAGTATTTATTTATTAAGAGTAGCAATGCATAAGAATTCACCAATGTATTTAAATTAAAATGTAAAAGCACATCTGGAGAAAAGTTAAGTATGCAGGATGTTCATTTACCCACATTAGCCTGAGTCAAGAGGAAGGGTTATTGCAGGAAGACCAAACGAATAGATAATATACAGTACCTGAATGGGCACAATACTTCTGGGGCAAAGCTCTGGTGGCTTAATATCATGTTTGATGTTGAGGGTTGGGGGCTGTGGCTCAGTCTCGGTTTTGCAACCGCAGCCGGTAAAAATCAATTGTTGTTTCTCTGCCGTCACTTCTCTGCCCCGATGACTGGGTCCTGCCGCTGGCCACATGGAGCTCACAGCACTCCCAGGCAGGGCTGTTCAGGGACCTCGCCACGCCATCTCCCCTCCCCATCTTCCGACAGCGAGAGTCAGCTTCTTTATTTCTTCCAGTCCACCTCCGACACCTAGGGTTCTGACCTGTGGTAGCTCTTATGCATAGATCCCACGCTCAGACGTGCTAGTGTGCAGTTTGGGTGTTTTTTGTCGAGTTTTAATGTTCGGCTTATTGTTGTTTCAAGGGGAGAGATCTGGGGACGTCTCTCACTCTGCCATGTTTCTCTAAACTCCCCATAATCTAATTTTAGAACACTTTTGTCACCGCAAAAAGAAACTTCCACCCATTAATGAGTCACTCCCCATTCTCCTCCCACTCAGCCCGGCCTTAGGTAACCATTAATCTCTATAAATTTGCCTATTCTGGAAATTTCATATGTACGGTATCATTCAATATGTGGTCTTTTGTGACTGGCTTTTTTCACTTAGCATACTGTTTTCAAGGCTCATCCACATAGTGACAATAATAAAATTATTCATTTTATTGCCGAATAATATACCATTGTATGGATAGGCCGCATTTTATTTCTCCACTCATTCGTTGATGGACATTTGAGCTATTTCCACTTTTTGACGATTACGAATGTTACTATAAACATTTGTGTATATGTTTTTATGTGTAGGTATGTTTTTATTTCTCATGGAAATTTAACCTAGGGGTGGAATTGCCGAGTCAATATTTAACATTTTGAAGAACTACCAAACTATTCCAAAGTGGCTGCACCATTTTACATTCTCACCAGTAATGTATGAGAGTTCCAGTATCTCCACATCCTTGTCAGCACTTCTTACTGTCTGTCTTTTTTGATTATAGCCATCCTTGTGAGCATGAAGTGATGTCTCATTGCGGTTTTAATTTGCATTTCCCTAATGACTCATAATGTTGAACATCTTTGCATGAGCTTATTAGCCATTTGTCTATCTTCTTTGGAGAAGTGTTTACGCAGATCCTTTACCCATTTGAAATTGAGTTATTTATCTTTTTATTATTAAATCATAAGCTTTATATATTCTGGATCGAGTCCTTTACCAGGTATGCGGTTAGCAAATCAAATATTTTCTCCCCTTCTGTGAACTGTCTTTTCACTTTCCTAATGTTATCGTTTGTAGCATAAAAGTTCTTTAGTTTTCGATGAAGTCAAATTTTACCTATTCTTCTGTTTTGAATCTTTATTCCTCTTTTCTTTACTACTTCTAAATCCACCAGCACCTCACTCCCAAGCAGTACTGCAAACTCTGATCTTTTCCTACTCATTCTGATTTTTGCAGTCCAAGGTTTATCCTTCCTGTGTCCTTTTCCTTAAAAATCTTTCTGAGTAAAATAGTGAAGAATCCAATCTAATTTAATCACATGCACAAGCAAAACATTCTCATTGTCAAAAAATAATTATTCAATGCCTACCTTAAAGAGAGAATGTGAAAATATCTTAGAAACATGGTCTTTAACCTGTAGGCACTGTAACAGCTCAGCGTCCCTGTCGTTTTGAGTGATTAACCATCCTTAGTAATAGTGTTTTGGTTGGTACATTGACAGTCATGTATAAACTATGATGGATATTTGTTAACTTGTATACTATTGAGAGGCTTAGCCATTGATTCCTGATATTCTGCACTAGCCAATGTTATCATTTAGATAGATGCCAGTGTACTCTTCTAGCTAGCGATCCACATACACCCCAGCCCTAAAAGACTCCTGCCTTTATCTTAAAATCATACCTTTCGCAAACGGCGTCAACAGAGGTATTCTAACAGACAGTATTCACAATATTTGCTACACATCCTACATTATATTTCTCCTAATTGTACTAAAAAAAAATCCAAACAATTTGATTTATAGTATTCTGGTTCAAAACTATGCAGATGGTAGGTTTATCCACCAGCTATGTGGTTCCTCTAAATAACAGACCAGACTGAATATAATTGAATTCCTGTTTGAGTTGGAAAACTGAAAATCTATCGATCTTTATAACTTAGAAGTATATTAAAAATGCATATTTATATAAATATGGTTAACATGATTAATTTATTCCAGCTTTACTATTATAAAAAGATTATTAGAAATAACTAATGCTATTTTGGGACTTTTTTTAAATAGGGTGATAGTGGTGGACCATTAATGTGCTACTTACCAGAACATAAACAATTTTTTGTAATGGGAATTACCAGTTACGGATATGGCTGTGGTCGAAAAAATTTTCCTGGTGTCTACAGTGGGCCGTCCTTCTACAAAACATGGCTGACAGATCACCTCTACAACACAAGGAATAACGGCATATTTAATACAAATATACTACTTGGACAGGTCCTGATAGCTTTAGGTTCTGCTGTCTTACTAGCAACTCCATAAAGAAATTCTGAAGAATCTTTATTTTTCATCATGTCCCTTTCGTGTTCTACGTAATGAAAATCATTTATCCTTTGGGTAATTGCCCACTTCAGAGTCCTTATGTGGACATTTTTTTGAAATAAAAAGATCGTGACATATTAGATATGTGATTGTAAATTTGGCACTGAATCACATGCGTCTTTGATGTATCCTGATCGTTTTACTTTATAATCATAATTTTTCATTTGGAACACCTTCCTAGAGTTTATATAAAATATTCGGTTTAAATATATACTTTATATATGTAAATGCCAAATAATAAAGAGTTTATCATTAAGATGGGAGCTGTTCCTAATCGAAACTCTTTCCTTTTAAGTTAGATTTTATCCTATTCAAAAACATTTGTTTGTATGATATATTATTTTTTTGAATTATCATCTTGTTTTTGGTCCTCAAGGATATTTGGAGAAATAAGTATTTGCCTATTCTTTAAATTTTAATTAAAACTATTTAATATTAATACTTCCTTTCCTACACCAAGAGAGAACTGTGGTGGAGATACCCCCAAATAATTTATTTTTTATTTAGAAATATACAACATGACTTTTCTGCAGCATTATAACCTGCTTTCTGAACTTTATTTTCTTAAAGTCCATGCTAAAAATTTGTATTCCTTGGGCCCTCTGAATTAGGAGAGGTAACTGAAAAGCATTCTGGGTAAAAGAAGGAAGCCAACCTGGGATAAACCTTATGATAACTAATCTATAAAATGAATTATCAAAACAAAATGAAAAGTTCACTGAATTAGTATCTACTATTAATCAACTGACATCTCCCTTGAACTTTTGAGGACCCATGTAGTAAAGGAGAAATCATTATTTTCTCACCCTTTTTACAATTCATCCAGCTAAAACCAAGGGTGTTTTGCTTTGCTTTGCTTTGCTTTAACCTAATTTTGGGATTTAATTGAAAGTAAGCATGAGTTTACCATCTTTTAGACTGATGTTTATAGACTTGTGAGAAACACTGAAGGGTTACTGACCGTTCTTTCTTGAAAGAGACCCTAGATTTCAATCCATTGACAAGGTCTGATAAAGAATTAGTTGGTAATGCTTGTACAGCAATCAACATAATGCATTAGCCTTTTCCTATTTCTACTACCTGAGTTTCAGATTCACTTGATAGCCCTGAATATTAATACAGATGCTCAATTTACGATGGAGTTACCTCTCAATAAACCTGTTGTAAGTCCAGGAGCATTCCTCTTACCAGAAGCAGGAAAATCAAATGGGACTTTTGTAGACATGATGGGATTTCAAAACACAAAACACAAAACACAATATCTAATAACTTCTGGCAACACAGGACACAGTAGAGCATTGGTTGTTCACCTTTGTGATCGTGTGGCTGATTGGGAGCTGTGGCCTTCCCAGCATCATGAGACAGTATCCTACTGCATATCAAGAGACCCAGGAAAAGATCAAAATTCAAAGTATGGTTTCTACTGAATGCGTGTTGCTTTCACACCATCGTAAAATGGGAAAATCATAAGTCAGAGACCGTCTGTACTGAGAAACTCTTCTAAAATGTATTGACACATTGAAGGGGAAGATCTTGCTTTTCACTTCAAAGGTATGTCCTAATTCCTCTTTAGCTCTGGATTGCTAATCAGGCAGGGGCTACTGCCAGCAACTTATCTTTTTGCCCAGCTGAAATCACTTATTTCGGTCGATGAGAATTCAGTTACATAACCCCTCTCTTCACAAGAGACTTAGAATATACAGACTGTAATCTAAGACAGACTTTGTTTCAAATGTCGTTCTGCTACTTGTCACTAGAGTTTGAACAACTGATACCTTCGTACAGCATTGTTGTAATTATTAAATAATTTGAGTATGTGAAGTTCTTCATATATTGAAGGTACTCAATAACCGGTGACTATTATTATCGCATCTATGATGCACATGACCTTTTTCATTACCTAGATTACTGTGCTATTAGACAAATATCTCATTACTGTCATCTGAACACTTACTGGAGCAAAAGAACTTTTACTTATAACTCTAACTTAAAAGAATACTATTTTGAAAAAAAATTATTCTATTTTTCTAATTCCCAAAGTATTATAGCCTTGTTGCAGAAAAATCAGACCAGCAAGAAACCAAGCACCACTTGGAGAGTTTAGAACTCAAGTTTCTTATGTCGGCGGTCCCAGAAGAGCTAGCGCTCTGAAGATCTGGGCCCCGAGGTCAGGGCTAATCTGCTTTTATAGGGCTTATCCACGCAGTTACCGTTGGCACGAGCCCATCGAGCCCATCGGTTAATTTGTCCTCAGGCAGTTACAGAGCACGGGAGTTGCTATGGGCTACAGGCAGTTAGAACGAGCAAAGGGGATACATCTGTTATCTAGACAGTACAAGCAAAGGGGATACATCTATCATCTAGACAGAACAAGCAAAGGGGAGGGTGAGTCTTCAGTCAATCTCGAGGTCACCCTGCCTTTCGGTCTAGGCGGCGAGCATGTCTACAAGACGAACAAAGAGCTGATTACAAGGTTAGCCCTGTTCTATATCAGTTTTTAGTGCTTGCCAAGCTGTGTGAAAGATATCCACTTATCAGCCCAAGACGCACCTTGTATGTAAATTTTCCTTAATAAACTCTGTTAATTGCCAGACTGGAATGGCCTGCCTCTTTGGTTTTTCCCTGCCCTCCGCTTATAGAGGTAGATTTTAAGTCATAGGGCTTTTCCTTGAGTCTGCGTGTCATAACATCTGTGTACTTTAAACTCATGCCTATACAGTGCTCTCTACTAACTACATCTCAATAAAAGTGGAAAAATATTAACCTTGCTCTTTACCTCAAACATGTAGAAAGAAAATATAAGAGAAACTGCAACCGCGGAATAGGCAAGGATCACTAAAGCAAAAAAAAAGAAAAAAAATCATGGCCCATAAGAAAAAAGGCATAACCTACAATTTATCAAAATAAAAGACACACCTAAGAAAATGAAAAGGCAAGCAAGTCATGAACTGGGAACAGATATCTGACACATATGTATTTATACTATGTGTTATTTATATATTCTGAATAGAATATTCAGAATATATAAAGAACATAGTATAAACTAGAACACATAGAAATAGAATTTGTCAGATAAGAAACTGGTTGTTTCTGATCACTGAAAGCTGGATTCAAAGTAAGTTATAGCTAACAAGCTAATATTATAAATCTTTTCCATTCACAAATATAGTTTAAATCTGTCAATGTAAAGGTAAAGCATACTGGTTACTCATAATTACCTGTAGATGTAATTGAGACCACAATTCTATGTATAATTGGTATACTGTTGTGCATAGTTAATTATAGTTACCATCTTTCAAATTTACTGGGCATTCCTAATATTTTGTATTTATTGGTCATTAAGCTCCTAAAGAACTACCAGTCTGACAAACTGGTTGCATTTAATATTCTTTAAAGACACATAAGCTTGAAGGAAGAATTAGCATCTTTTTTTTTTTTTAAGGGAACGCTTTATGAATTTGCATGTCGTCCTCGCTCAGGGGCCATGCTAATCCTCTCTGTATTGTTCCAATTTGAGTATATCTGCTGCCGAAGCGAACACAGAATCTGCATCTCTTGATAGCTCATTTTCAAATTACTGATACAACTTTACCAGAGAAATTATTATATACCATGTCAAACATCAAAAAGCTGCAAAAAGTTTTCAAGACCGATGCATTCCTTGTTCAAAATCCAAAAATAAAGGTTTTCTAACTGAAAGCATTTATATTCCTAAGCTAAGTAAACAAAAAAACAAAGTTGAAGGAAAAAAAGGACCTCTCCACTTAACAGTCCACTCACTGAGTTACATAAAAGTATTTCCTATCCAACACTTTGTCAAATTCAAGATATGTATTTCCTAAGAACAGGTCAACAAGAGTTCATCTCAAACAGTCTTAACAGTGTTAACACAGTTATCCTTTCTTAACACTACAAGATTCCTTGGCTACCACGATCACATTAGTTGACTGAAATTTCTCAATCTTCTATACATTTTGAGCTTGGTTGGTCTATACACCAAACAAACCAAATCTCCTGTTACTTTACTACACTGACTCTCATAAGAATGTCTACATTTGTGAACCGCATGCAGTTTCAAAGCATCGGCAAGATAAGCCTTTTCAGCTGCATGTCTGAACTTCTTGAAGGTCTGGTACTGTGGCATTATGGGCCAGGGGAGAAAGGGAATGGAAAAGGCTGTGGGACCAGACGTGGTAAACCTAACCCACTGACCTACCTCTTACAACCACCGACAAACTCGAATCAATGGAGAAAAGACCGATTAAAAAATAAATGAGATCGGACCAATTGAGTAGCCGATTGATAAAAAAGATGAATCCATAACTCTTTATCCAAGGATAAATTCCGAATTTGAGTCAAAGACTTACATGTAAAAAATAAAACCATAACCATGCTTATGAATTAGAAAGATTAAGATTGTTAAAACATTCTTACTACCTAAAGTAACACACAGATTCGATGCAATCCCCATTAAAATACCAATGGCATTCTTCCCAGAACTAGAACACATCCCAAAATTTATATGGGACTACAAAAGACTCTGAAGAGCCAAAGAAACCTTGAGAAAGAACAAAGTGGGAGTTATTATGCTTCTCAACGTCAAAGTACATTACAAAGCTACGATAATCAAAACGGTACAGTACTGGCATGAAAACGAAAATATAGATCAATGGAATAGAGAACCCAGGAATAAATCCTTGTTTAAATGGTCAATTAATCTATGACAAAGGAGGGAAGGATATACAATAGGATAAAGACAGTCTCTTCAATAAGTGGTGTTGGGAAAACTGGACAGATACGTGCAAAAAAATGGAATCCAACCGCTTTCTTACACTATATACAAAAAGAAACTCAAAATGGTAGACTTAAATGTAAGACCTGAAACGATAAAATTCCTACAAAAAATCATAGGCAGTAAACTCTGACATCACTCTTAGCAATATCTTTTTGGACATGTCTCCTCAGTCAAAGGCAACAAAAGACAAAATAAACAAATGAGATTACATTGAACTGAAACAGTGAAGGAAACCATTAACAAAATGAAAAGGCAACTTACTGAATTGGAGAAGATAATCGCAAACGACACATCTGACAAGGGGTTAATATCCAAAACATAGAAGGCACTCGTACAACTTAACACCAAAAACAGAAACAAACCAATTGAAAAATGGGCAGAGGGGATATATAACAAGAGGCAACAAACTAACAAATAAAACAAAAAAACAGCTCATAGATGCTGTCGACAGAATAGTGGTTACCAGAGAAGGGAGGTGGGTGGACAAAGAGGGTAAAGGGGGTCAAATAAGGTGATGGATGAAGACGGGTCTTTGGATGGGGAGCACGCAATAGAGTATACAGATGTCAGATTATAAAGTCGTATACCTGAAATTTATACAATACTATTAACCGACGTTATCCGAAGAAATTTAACTTAAAAAATGGGCCAGAGGACCTAAATAGACATTTCCCCAAAGAGGACATACAGATGGCCAAGACAAATGAAAACACGCTCGACATCACTAATCAACAGAGAAATGCAAATTAAGACCACAATGAGATATCACCTCACACCTGTCAGAAGGGCTATCATCAATAAATCAAAGAACAAGTGCTGGCGAGGATGTGGAGAAAAGGGAACTCTCGTACACTGTTGGTGGGATTGCAAAATCGGTACAGCCACTATGGAAAACAGTCTGGAGGTTTCTCAAAAAATTAAAGATGGATATACCTTTTGACCGAGGAATTGCACTTCTGGGTATTTCTCCAAAGAAAACCGAAAGAATAATTTGTAAAGATCTATGCACCCCTATGTTCATGGCAGCACAATTTACAATAGCCAAGATACGGAAGCAGCCTAAAAGCCCATCAAACAGACGACTGGATAAAGAAGTTATGGTTCATATATACAAGGGAATATTACTCGGCCATTAAAAAAGTGAAATCTAACCATTTGCAATGACATGGATGGACCTAGAGGTTTTATGCTGAGTGAAATAAGCCAGAGAAAGATAAATACCTTATGATTTCACTTATATTTGGAATCTAAGGAATAACAAGAACAAACTCACATCAAAAACAGATTCCCAAATATAAAGGACAATCTGGTGATGGCCAGAGGGAAGGTGGGGTGAGGGGCTGGGAGAATGGGGTGAAGGGTTAAAGTACAAATTAGTAGTTGATAGATGGCCGTGGGGATGGGGAGCACGGCACAGAGAATGCAGTTAGCATTAATGCAATAGCTAGTGGAGAGCCAGAGGAGAGAGAGAGCAGTTAGGGGGATCGTTTTATAAACTATATAAATGTCTAACCAGTGTACTGTATACTTGAAACTAGTAATAAATTTTTTGTTAAATACATTGAAAAAAAGTTAAACACCTACCTACGTTCCACTCATAGGAATTTGTCCCGCAGAAATGAAAGCATAAGTTATTCTGGACACAACAATACTAATATTCACAGTAGCTTGATATGTAACAGCCAAAAACTAGAAACCATCCAAATGTCTGTCATAGGTGAGTGGATAAACAAACTGTTATACATCCACACAATGGAACACTGATCTGCAATAAAAATTAATCAACACATGCAACAATGTGGATGACTCTCAAAATAATTATGTTGAGTGAAAGAAGCCAAGCAAAAGAGTACATATTGCATGACTCCATTTACATAAGATTCTAGGAGATGCGAGTGAACTTCCAGTGACAGAAAACACATCAGCGGTTGCCTGGGGATGGGGAGGGCAGGAGGGAGGGACCACAAAGGGGCAAGAAGAAACTTTTGGGAGTGATAAATATGTTTATTATCTTGATCGAAATGACGGTTTCACAGATACATATGTCAAAACTTAATAAAATGTACGCTTTGTTTGTAGTCTGTTGTATGTCAGTTCTACCTCAAAAAAAGCTCTTCAAATGGGATATAATATTTATTGACTATGTAACCATCACCCAGTTTAAGAAAGTAAATGGAACCATTTATATCTGTGTTCTCTGATCACGCTACAGTTCAGGTTTTCTTGCTATAAACGAATGTTCGAAACTATTTTCTCAATACGTGAGGTTCCCAAACACGAATATTCTGGACTATTTTTATCTGAATTAGCTGAATGATGTAGTAGTTGTGCACAATTTGAAGTTGAAATGTGCGCTTTTAAAGATGAGCAGCCCAAAACAGTGACTTAAAAATACTGTTAAATTACGAATGTCTGAGAGTCTCAGCCCAGAATACAAAAGAGGGGCAGGGAATTCTTACTAACTGTGGCCAGGGAGGCAATCCTTTCATTTCTCTTTTCAAAACACGCAGTAGGGGGTGGGGAGTGGGAGGAATGCCGGAGCCAGCCGGCTGAGACGAACAGCACCTGAGAGGGGGAGTGAGGATTAAAGAAAAGACATGGACAAGAGATAGAGTCGGGAGGCCGTACAGTGAATACTGCAGCCCCGAGTTTATTTACAACACACTACTTATAGCATCGCAATGAGAAAACAGCAGTCACAACCCAAGGTCAGCCGAATTACCTATCCTGCAAAACAATGAAGCTCTCACAACTCTGAACTCTCTGCTCTGCTATCAAGCTCCCTTCTTTGAAAATACTGAGTGCTTCAAATAGTTTAGTGCCACTTATCTCAGAGCTTGCCAAGTTAGCCCGGCTCCCAACAGAGGAAGAGAGGTGAAATAGGAGGAGGAAGACTTTGCCTTTTGTCTTCCCGTGCACTACAACCAGGCTCCGCCCATGGATTCTATTGGAGGAATGGGATACGGTCTAAATGCCTATAAAACTACAGACGGAAACTAGCAGTGGTCTCCAAACTCAGAGAAAGGGGAGTAGGAATAGATTTGGAATAAGAGATTGTAATCACCTTTCCTTCTAAGGAAAGGCTGGGAAACTTTTCGTTTTGCTTCATGAAAACTAAGCTAAGAGCCAATTTTTCTCAAACATCTGTTAACTGGGTGAAATGAGCTTCTTGCCCATGATTGGACTGCAGTTGAAGCTTTCTATTTAGCACGCCCAGTTCTTTTCTCTTCAGCTGATCGCTCTGCCCTGTGGCCGGAAGCCAACATCCGGGGATTAAAGGAGTCAGGTCTCTAAATCCTTGGTTATTTCCTCTTCTGAGTGATGGCGCTGAGTATCTTTATCATCCAGCTGGCCCTCCGCTTCCTGCTATTTCCCGTGTACCTGCTGTACTTCCTGGGTTTGTGGAACTGGATATGCAAAAATTGGTTCCCCTATTTCATAAGGAATTTCAGTGTGACATACAACAAACAGATGGCGAGCAAGAAGCGGGAGCTCTTCAGCAACCTACAGGAGTTTGAGGGCCCCTCCGGAAAGCTGTCCCTGCTGGAGGTGGGCTGTGGCAGCGGGACCAACTTCCAGTTCTATCCGCCTGGATGCAGGGTGACCTGTGTTGACCCCAACCCCAACTTTAAGAAGTTCTTGATCGAGAGCATTGCCGAGAACCGACACCTGCAGTTTGAGGGCTTTGTGGTGGCTGCTGGGGAGAACATGCACTCGATAGCCGATGGCTCCATGGACGTGGTGGTCTGCACCCTGGTCCTGTGCTCCGTGAAGAACCAGGAGCAATTCCTCCGGGAGGTGTGCAGAGTGCTGAGGCCGGTGAGTTGGGGTGTGAGGAGGACTGGTTAGTAGCAACTGCTGTCTCCAAGGGCAATCCTATCAATTTCAGGTGGATCAAATACTCTTAAGTAAAAAGTAAAACTACTAGAGAAAACACTGTTGAATTTTTTAAAATCTTAGAGTGGGAAAGAAGCTATAAAGAAAAATACTGATACATCTGAATACATGAAATTTTAAAATGCCTGCAGAGAAAAAAAGGGCTGTAAACAAAGTTAAAAAAAAAACAAAAACAAAAACCAAGAACAAACTTGGAAAAAGTATTTGCCTGGAGTGACAGACAGAGGGTTAACTTCATATTAAAAGGCATTACAAGTCAAAAGATCAATAGGATTTTTTAAATCACTAAGAAAAGCACAAGAGAAAACTATGCGAGAGCACGAACAAATAGATATAGCCAATTATATGATAAAAATGCTCAACCTTACAATTAAAGAACAAATTAAAGCAAGATAGCATTTTTACCTATTATACTGTCAGAGACCTTGAAGGTCAATATGGTGTTGGGGTGGATTTGGGAGGTTGGACACCCTCATACACACTGGAGGAAGTGCCCTCTTTGGAGGGCAATTTGATAGCAAAATTTCAGGTGCACACAGTCTTTTATCCAGTATGAATTCATGGTATAGCTATGCTGCACAAATGTGCAAAACCTCCTCTATATGCAAAGATATTCATTACAGTATCTGTAATAGTGCAAATCGGAAACACCTAAAAGTCCATCGATAGGAGGCTGTTCGAGTAAATTGTCACGCAATATAAAGGAAATCTGTGAAGCTGTTAAAAAGAACAAAGAAGAATTATCTACGTTGATATGGAACAATCCCCAAGAGATAATGTTAAATTAAAAAATAAAGAATCAAAGTGTAGAATATTATGTAGAGGATAAGCCCATTTATGTGAAAGGGGTAAGAATATGCCTAAATATGTATATATGTTAATGGAAATGATAGACAAGAAACTATCCGAGTGGTTGACTCTTGGGAATGGGACTGAATGCCAGGGAAGAATTACTTTCCATATTTAACTTTCTGCATAGTTTGAAATTCTTAATACCTGTACGTAATTTTCACATTTTTTTTTAAAAAACTAATTTAAAATAGTTTTATTCTAAATACAGTTGAACATAAATAAAGTATGGATATCAACATTTGCATTTACTATTCTAGGAGAAAAAGATGTTCTGTAATCCCATCTAATTTTCTAATAAAGGAAGTTCCTCAGGAAAATAAAAGGACTTGGAATTAGGGTCTAGAGGTAATTATATGTCTTTAGCTCAAAGACAGACCAACATCAAAGTAATAAATGAAAAAGGTCTGATCCTTATACTCAAATGCTGAGTTCTTGTAGCCTAAACCTGGCACGAATTGGGCGCGGTTCGTAGATGTTTTGCTTACAGTATTACTAACAACGCCCCTGCAAAGCAAGTAATTACTACTCCTGTTTATAGCACTGATAATAATCTTCTTAAGGGGATTCATAGACCTCCTTAGCTCCTGCGAAGCCCCACTCTCTCCTGAATGTAACCAGGAGCTTTATTACATTTTCAATGAACCCTCACAACAGTCCTTTAAAGCAGGTATTGTCTTCATGTTGGGTTGAGGAAACAGACTCAGACAGGTTAAGAAACTTGCCCAAAGGAACACAGCTAATAGGTCTGACTTTCTTTAATGCAAATATCCTTACCGCTGCACCACACTGACTGTCACTAGGGCTTCTTCTCTAACTTCAACATTTCTACCAGTTTGAGGGCTGTTCTTCCTCTGCCCATCCCTAACTACTCGAGTTTCTTTTTTGGTTCTCGTTTCATTTATATACCCCCTGGGCAATCCCAGGTGCCCTCAAAGTTTTTAATTACCACGCATACACAGGCGGTTTCCAAATCTAAATATCTAGCTCAGATCTCTCTTCTAACCCCAAACGTGCATGTCCAGCTGTCCACTCGACAGTCACCTGTGTTATCCAGGGGGCGATACTGACCTCCCAGATCTGGGTCTCCTCCTTTCTCTCCTGTCCTATTCTACAGAAATTCTTCTTCTTCTTTTCTTTTTTTAATCAAGAAATCTCAAGTTTTTCATTAGTAAACACAAGTCTTACACTTACCCACAGAATCTGGGAGAACTCCATCTCCCAGCTCTCTGCCTGGGATAGCCAAGATTAGGGTACTAGAAGAGGCTAAGAAGAACGAGGCAGTCACCACGGGTTTCGGGGGGGACTGTCGGGTCCCTTTCTCCCCTACTTATCTCAGACTTAGGTAGAAAACTTCTAAAGACCCCTTAATAATTTGTAGCCTCTACTGTATCTATACTTTACCTATACTTATAGGACTGTCCTTGATGAAAGCAGCAGTTGCGAATTCCCACGTGACAGTAATTTACACATAGCATCCACTGATTGAACAAAATACCTACTGACAAAATGTTACCATGAATCGAGTAATGTTTTTAAGATGATTCAGTATTTTAATTAATCATCATTTACACCCTTGTGACAATGCTACAAAAGTATAAGACATGGTTATTTGGTCTCAGGCAGTGCTTGGTGTGGATTCACACTCTGCCATACTCTGCTTTCAAAGCAGAGCCTGAGAACAATTTTCAGATGAATTAAAATATTTTTAAAAGAAGAAGTTTTTTAAAAATGTAATTAAAAGGCTAGCAACAAACAGGGGGAAACGTTGGTAGTATACATAGTCTCATTATACTAAAAGTTCTCACTAATCAGTAAGGAAAAAACCAACACTCTATTAAAAAACTGATAAATCGCAAAAGACAAAATCTAAATAACCAATAAGGTTTAGTAAAAGATGTTATATCTATTAAGAATATTAAAGATATGCATATTATTGAAAATGAAATACCATTTACCCATCAAATGGACACAAATACAGGGGAGAAAAAAGTACTGATGAGAGTTTATTGGAAATGGGCACTCACATCCATTGCTAGTATGAATATCAATTTACTTTTCCAAAGGGCAATTTTATAACCTGTACCAACAGCTTTAAAAAGGCACAGACTGTTGACTCAGCGATTCCACTTTTTTTGTTTTTAATTTATTTGGAAAGAATTAGAGATGGTTGCGTAGATTTATGGATAAGGATATTCACTATAACAGTATTTATAATAGTGAATAATTAGAAATAACCTAAATCAGAACAGTGAAATAAGAGGTGATACCGTCAGTGGTTCTAAAATTGTATTTTAGAACAATATTCAGGTACATAAATAAAATCAAGCAGGTTACAAAACGATGTATATTCCAATCCTAGCGTTAAGGAAAAAATACATATTCACCTAAAGTACACACAAAGCCTTAACAGTAGTTATCAAAAGGTAATGGAATGGTGGATGTTTTTCTTTCTAAACTGTTACTTTCTAAATTTTCTAAAATAAACATATTGGTAAGGCAGTATTGCCAGCCTCTGGTGCCTAACCATTGAGGTTCAAAAACTGATTCTGACATTTACAGGCTGTGTAAACGTAGGCAAGTTGGTTATTTTCTATGTGCTTATTTTCTCAGTTCTCGCATCTGTAAAAATAGGGATGATACCAAATGAGATTATTGTGAGGATTAAGCGAGTTAATATGTGATAGGCATCAAGGATACAGCAGTAACTGCTTTAAGTTTTAACTATTGTTATGCATTGTTTATACGATCAGAAAACAGAAGTGTTAATAATGGCTTTTTTTTTTTTAATTGCTTTAGATTGGCAGCTCTGTATAAAATTTGACAGAAAATGAAACTATTGACCAAAATAATGTCTTAGTAAGTTTTAACTTATCCATGTCTTCTCATGAAGTTGGCCTGTGGGGCCGCTGAAATCTGAAGCTTCAAATAATCTTATAGATCTGATTTCCCAAAAAAATCTTTGAAATGTATGTGTTTGTCTCTTTCTCAGGGAGGAGCTTTTTATTTCATGGAGCATGTAGCAGCTGAGCATTCAACCGGGACTTACTTCTGGCAACAGGTCCTGCAGCCTGTTTGGTACCTTCTATTTGATGGGTGCCACGTGACCAGAGAGAGCTGGAAGACCCTGGAGCGGGCCAGCTTCTCTAAGCTGAAGCTGCAGCACTTACATGCCCCACTGCCGTTTGAGGTGGTACGCCCTCACATTTATGGATGTGCTCTGAAATAGCATGAGAGGGGAGTAGAGAGCTGAATGAATGGCTCACATCATTTGAGCTTTTACACTTAAAATACTAATTGAGAGAGGAGAAATCATTTATTAGGTAAAGTTGAATTTCACTCCTAAAAGTTTAGGTTCTACGCTATTTAGCTATTTTCTATTGTCTCCCAAAGAATCAAAAACAAAACAAAACGGCTTTGAACTCTCCTTTAACTTATTTCCCATTTGCCCCAAGAATACTTGCCGGCGGCAACTGTGGCTGCAGCGTTTACCCCAAGATAACTCGCAGACTGCAGTCCTAACCTCACCCCCAAAGTTTGCCATGAAATATCTCGTTTTTATTATTATTTTTGTATCGCTCTGGCATATCGATAATCTTTGGAAACAAATGACATCATTCTATTTATAGCATTCTGTTTTCAGTAGTGGTATTTCCAAATACAAAATATAGTAATTTTCGATCGCTGGAAATGTCAAATGCTAGAAAACGTAGCATTCCTACGCATGATGTTAACATTATTCTCAAATGGCTATTAGCCGAAGATCTATGCGATGACTCCGATTTATGTACACACTTGTTACATTAGGACCAAAGATGAGTTCTTTTTAAAAATAACTCTAAGAAGTTTCTATATTTTATGTTCACATTGTAAATCGATCAGATTTGCTTCAGTCTCAAAGAGCGTATTTATGTAAAATTAACTTAACGCTGGCAGTGAGCTGCACTTTTTTCTTCTAAATGGGAAAAAGGGTAAAAGGGAACAGTGACATTTCCAACTGTCTTCTTTAAATTCTTACCCAACAAATTTGAACTCCACACCCTATGAGAGCTTGGTGTAAAAGTTAAATCACTCAAAAGAAGACTTTGAAAAGGGAGAAGGAAAAAGATCTTAGTAATCCACAAACTGAATAAAGAAATATGAACTGAAAATCCAAATCTAATAAGCAGAGATTTTTTAAAAAGGAAATCTGAATCTCTTTGCTCTTAATGGCACTGGCTTTCAAAATTAACGTACCAGGATGCCACACCTAGTTCTGCTGCCTTTGTCACGCCTTTTATTCCAGTATTCCACCAAAGTTGGTTTTTCTGTATTCCAGTCTTCGATTCTTAAAATGAAGATTATACTTGACCCTTACATCTACAGAACTCTCTGAGCCAAGTAAGGTTCTTAGGTTCATTTTCTTTTTCATCTAGCATACACTTTGCTGAATGCAATAAATTGCAGGCAAGGAGAAAGCCCACTGTAATTAGGAAAACCTTATATAATTAGGTGCATTTTGTAAGAGCCTTTAAAAGCCAGGCAATCTGTGAGTCTGTAAAGAAGTGGACAATTATTTTTTGGATTATCCTGCTCAAATTCCCACTCCTGTCCCAAGATAAATCCCCTTTTCCTCGCAACCATGGAAATCTTTGTAAATCCGCACAAGTGCTTTGAAAACAAGTGCCGTGTTGGTCAGAGGGTGTGAGAATAGGATTTTTCAGCAGTAGTTTGAATGTATTTAATAAATTTAGTATATTTTCTGAGATGATTTTGTAAAGGGACTACTTTAAATAGCAAAGCGATCGATAAATTCACATATATTTTAGAAACAGAAGTAAAATAAATAGTATATATACTTGCTGGCTTGGTTTCATTTTTCTTCATACCTCGGGGAGGGCTTTCTTTCATTGTGGAAAGTTAAGCGATTTGAACATACAGATTTGTCTTTCTACAGCCAGGTAACTATAAAAACAGCTAACGGAGTTTAGAAAAAGCAATTTTGGAAGTATCCGAAAGAGTTTTGAAAAGTTCAAGTCCAAAGATCTCGTTTGCTAAAACAATAGACCAGAAAGAAAGGACACTTGCTACTCCACCTCTCTGGATCATGAAAACAGCTAGTTACAACAGTGAGATTGCGACACTCATGTAAGGCCCCCTAGCTATGGAACATGAATCTCCTCCCTCTACAGTCTTCCCAAAGTAGAACCTCCCTAATCTACCTACCTACTGGTCAGGTCTTTCTAGTGATTGAGAAATATCAAAAGCCACAGGTTGACATGGTAAAATATTACTGACATACTGGCAGGTAAATAATAGCAAAGTACAAAGTATTAGACACATTCTTGTCAATAGCATCTGACCTATGTGGTGTGGCAAATATTTTCCTCACTTGCTATAGACAACACTGACATGTAGAGAAATAAATGAAGTTTCTTACATTCCACAAGTCACAGAGCAAGTCTTAGAAGCCCTGATTCCCCAAACCACAAAACCTGTTTTGACCATAACTGCCATATTACCTTCTCACTGCTTTCCTCCTCAGGCCCATAAAACATTTATAATCATTCCAAGAGCCCGAGGAAGTGACTTAAGCCTCTGCAGAAAAAAGGCAAAAACATGTCCAATGTCTTTTAGGTCCTGTGTTGGTTAAGATTTCTTTCATTACAAGTAACAGAACTCCCAATCCAAAAAATCTTAAGCAGATAAAGGACTTTACTCAAATTAGTGAAAAGCATAGAGACAGAAAGCCTCAGGTAGAGCTTGAGCAGGGCTCTGATAATGTTATCAAGAGCCAGGCAGGGTCTAGGGCCATGTTTGCCTTTCTCTCTGTCGGAGGTGGGACATCTACGGAAGGAGTGCCAATCTTCATGCTTCCAGGGCTCAAGGCAAGTCAAAAAGATCGAGTTCACGAGAATGGGAAAAAATAGTGTAGGTAGAGGCTCTGTTCGTCCCTCTTACGAACAAATCAAAGTTGTGACAGAAACATGGAACGAACAGCAAGGAAAGTTGCCTAGAATCTAGTGAACAGATGGCACTACAACTAGGGAGATAACTAATCAACCTGCAACTATAGAAGGTAGGAGCGGGCAAAGACAGGAGGCTGCCTGGTTCAAGCAGCTGAGTGGGGCAGAGGCTACAGTAGCAGCAGCCGGCAGCTGCAGATACCAATGAAAGGGGCCGTGTCTGTGAGCAGAATTTCACGATGACGGACCTGCTTGCTCTGAGCACCAACACACTGGGTCGACTGCACGGGGTAGAGGGGGTTGTGCACTGGGACTTACAAGAGGACACTGAGTTGTCAGAGTGAGGGCAGGAGCTGAGGCTCTCTCCCTGGCAGAAGTGCTGGCAGTATCCATTGTTCCTCTGTTGAGTCCTTCTCCCTTCCAGTGTGCGGACTTAGCGCCATTATAGCTGAGACTTAATCGAACTGTATAACAGAGGTCGCTCTGCCCAGAGGATTCCTGAAACTCCATCTCCACCAACTCACAGCCCAACCCAAGCCACCTCTAGTTGTGTCCTTGGTGCGTCCCGTGCTCCTTGCTGAGCAGCGCCAAGACTCACACTAGTGGCAGCTGACCTTGGTTTCTGATGTGGCCTCTTGAGGCAACTATAAGCACAGCATCTGTGGATTGCTTGATGAATCTCAACAGGTGGCCCCAGAGGGGCACAGGCTGGGGCTAAACTTGGCCAGCAGCTGACTCCTTTTCAGGAATGTGCCACTGGACATCCACTACACAAAGCCATGCTAATAAGACCGGGAGACGTAGGAGTTTTGCTTAGTACACAAAAACAGACACAGAAAGGCAGCCAAAATGGGAAGACAAAGGAGCAGAAACCATGTGAGAGAACAGAACAGAGATACAGGATTAATGGAGTCAAGGAATCTAACAGATGCACAGTTCAAAATACTAGTTATAAAGATGCTCAGTGAACTTAGGGAAAGTGTAGATGAACTCAGTGAGAATTTTAACAAAGAGATAAAAAACCTAAAAATGGAAATGGAAGTTATGAAATGGAACCAGTCAGAAATGAAGAACACATTATCTGAGATGAAGAATATATTAGAGAGAATCAACAGAGTGGATAAAGAAGAGGATCGAACCACCGATATAGAGGATGCGGAAGCCAAGGACACTCAATCAGAATGGCAAGAAAAAAGAAACCAAGACTATAATAATCATTTAAGGAGCCTATGGGACACAATTAAATGTAAAAATATCCATGTCACGGGGATACCTGAAGTAAAACAAGAAGTTGAAAACCTATTTGAAGAAATAATGATGAAAGACTTCCCTAACCTGGTGAAAGAAATAGACATACAACACCAGGAAGCTCAGAGAGTCCCAAAACGGATGAACCCAAAGAGGCCCACACCAAGACACATAATAATTAAAATGCCAAAGGTTAAATACAAAGAGAATCTTAAAAGCAGCAAGAGAAAAGCAGTTAGTTACCTACAAGGGAGCCCCCATAAGACTGGCAGCTGATTTCTCAAAAGAAACTTTGCAAGACAGAAGGGCTTGGCATAAAATATTCAATGTAAGTGAATACCCAGGATCTACAACCAAGAATACTTTATCTGGCAAAGCTGTCATTTAGAGTCAAAGGACAGATAAAGAGCTTCCCAGACAAAAATAAGCTAAAGGAATTTACCACCATCAAGCCAGTATTACAGGAAATGTTGGATGGACTTCTTTAAGAAGAAAAAATGTATCAGAAATGAATAAAAAATGATAACTACATTCCTCAAATGGAGAAGAATTAAGTGCTCCAACCAAAAGATAGAGTGGATGAATGGATAAGCAAACAAGACCCCTGCACATGCTGCCTACAAGAGACTCACTTCGGATTAGAAGACACATACAGACTAAAAGGAAGGAGACAGAAAAAGATATTGCCTTGATGGGCCTAGAGGGTATTGTGCTGAATGAGTCAGACAGAGAAAGACAACTGTTGCATGATTTCACATACGTGTGGAATCTAAAGAACAAAATAAACAACAACAACAGAAATAAACTCATAGATAGAGAATATTGTGAGGGCTATTAGATGGGAAGGGGGTTGGGGGATGATGACAAAGGACAAAGGGATTAAGAAGTACAAATGGATAGTTACAAAATAGACATGGAGATATGAAGCGTAGCATAAGGAAAATAGTTAATGTAATAAATACGTAAGAGGGAAGAGGGGTAGTAGATTTAGTGGAGTGATCCCTTTGTGAGTTATATAGATCTCTAATCACTATGCTGTATGATTCAAACATATGTTATTATTTGCCAACTATAATTGAAAAAAAATTAATCGAATTGTTCAATGTAAATATGAGCGACTGTCTACTGTACTTCAATAAAACCAAGGGGAAAAAAAGATCATGTTCACTTTTGATCCAAAAACTCCGACCAAAGTTCTGAATCGAGTTTCACTTGGCTCTTACTGACAATATGGAGTCACGAGTTCATCTCCTAACTGATCATGTTTAGACTGGCTGTATTATGCTGAGTAGCTCAAACACATGTCCCAGTGTTTCATGCCTGGGGCTGAGCACACCCCAATAATGTGGACTAAGACAAAGAGAGTTGTAGATCATCCAAGTGAAAACAGAGCCTGGGACTGGGGAAAGTGGGAATGGATGCTGGGAAGGCACACCACAAATGCCCAGTGTAAGTTCATGACTGCATTTTGATCAGACCCTCTACTTTCCTGTAGTAGATTCCATAGTACCATGCTTAACATACTGGCTTTTCAGTGGCATAACTGCATGACATGAGGAAAATGAGACAAAATTACACTGGTTTTGGCATCAAAGTAACCTAGGTCAAGTCCTGGCTGTGTCATTCATTGACTGTGCGACCTTGAGCCAGCTACTTCTGTAGTTTCACTTTCCTCATCTACTAATGGGGACAATATATCTACGAGGAGCTAATGAAGTGAAGCACTTGGTGCTTAATAAATGTTGAACTTCATTCAACAAATACTTCTTGAGGGCCTACTATGCTTGGCTTAGAGCCTTGAATAAGCTAGACCTTGTCCCTGCTCTCATGGAGCATACGATTGTGATAAATGCTCTCTATGAGGGAGCAGCACAGGGCGCTGGGAGAATGGAATCTGCCCTAACCAGGAGGAAGGGGATTAGAGGCTTCCTTGAGGAAGTGACATGTGAGCTGAATTCCAGATGATAAATTACGAGTATTTCAACCTAATGGAACAGCTAATGCCACAGACAGATGAAACACAGTAAGTTCAAGGAATTGAAAAAAAGCAGGCCCAGCTGGGCACCAAAGCCTCAAGGGAGGCTACTATTTCCATCAGCTTCTTAATTCTGTTGAGACTCTGGGCCCATTAGCCCAACAATTATTTTAATGACTAGCAGAAAAAAATACGTGAAAACTTCTTGTATTTATATTATACGACGTTCTGTCCTAAGTGTTCTGTTTCTTCTGAATTCCTGCACATTTCACGCTTGAATAGAAACTGAAGAAAAAACCGCATAATAGTTCCTTTTGTATCTTGACTCTTTGGTCTTTCCCTTTGGCACCTCGTTGGAAAATGCAGAACTTAATTGAAATTCAATTCCTGTTTACTTGTTAAAGCAACCGAGAGTGTAATGAATCATGGCAGACTAATGTCAACAAAAGCAAAAAAGAAAACTGTTCAGTAAGTGTCACTTTATCTCATTCTTTAAAACCAAAAGCATTCTGGCTGCATTATAGAATAACCAGAATCCCCTGAACCACCCCAGAGCATCGGGGGCAGAAATCATGTTAACTGAGGACACGAGAAATAACGTAAAGTGGCCGGTGTTCCCAATTTCTAGTTAATTTAAAAAACAACAACAACATAGTAATATGCTGATCAAGCAAGGTATTATTTTGTTTCTAAAGAAAACTATTTGGGAACTTGTAGAGCAGCGGTCTCCAATCTTTTCAGCACCGGGAATCAGTGCTCCTATGAGAACCTAATGCCTGATGATCTGAGGTGGAGCTGAGGCAGCGATTTGAGCGCTGGGGAGCGGCTGCAAATGCAGATGAAGCTTCGCTGGCTCTCCCACTGCTCACCTCCTGCTGTGCAGCCCGTTCCTAACAGGCCATGGACAAGTATTAACTAGTCCATGGCCCAGGGGTTGGAGTCTCTGGTAGAGAATTACATGGGAACAAGGAAAATTATCATTCACGATTTATCATTCTTAAAAGTAAAAGCCTGTCACGTCCAATAGTCTTAACTCAGGCTGTGTACTTCTCAATCTTTAAAACGTATCTGACACCTCTCCTTGGAATGACCCTTTTATTCCATAACTAATAGTTAATAATGATAATTTCCATTTATTATGTGCCTTCTTTATGCCAGGCATCAACTTTTTATGCAAGTATTTTATATAGTACTCATAATTCTACAAGGCGAGTATAATTATTTGCATCTGACAAATGAGAAAGCAGACCAGTGGATGTTCCATTATTTGTCCAAGGCCACACAGTGAGTGGCCACACCAGTCTTTCTACATAGTTTACCAGCCTTGGAAGCCCAAGCCTCCCCACAATGATTCGTTACACTCTCAGTTGCTTCTCAAGGTCTTTGGAATCCAAGCGCCTGTAATTCTGTTTCCTTCCTCCACCATTTCACTGTGAATGGTCCCCTAAGACTCATTCGACCTGTGTTCAATCCCTTGAGCTTTTCTAATACTCTTAGGTTGTGAACCACCACCTGTATGAAAAAAATTCCTAAACCTCATACTTCTGCCATTCCCTTGATATTTAGAATTTAACACGTCGAAAACAGAATTCACTGTGTCCTCTAAATAAACAACACTTTCCAACTTCCTCAATGCCTATGATTATTTTTCAAGCACCAGATAAAGCGACGCCATTCTAGAAAGCATTCGCTGGCTGTTTCAAGAAGCTTCCTCTTTGAGAATGCTCTGAGCACTCACTAATATCCACTGGTGTGATTTCATATCACAAATCTCTTCTTCCCTTCTTCTACATGACAAACGCGGTACATACTACCTTGCAGGTGCTCAAAAAGTATTCGCTGATTAATTCATCATCAAGCCCTGTCTCTTCTTCTATGGACCTCTCAGTCCCTTCTACCATCTTAATCTGAGATCTAATGCCAGGATGACAACATGTATAGATTGAATGGAGGTGGATGCAATGACAAACCACTTATGTACAAATTTGTCAGTTACTGCATTATTCAAAGATATGACAGAAAAGTGGCTCTAAGGTGAGGAGGAGATATTACATCTGGATACAGTAATAGAAAAACGCTCCTTTTTCAACTTAATCTTCTTTGACCTCTTTTACCCAATTCATTCCATTAACATCACATAGAAAAATAGAAGCTCAGCAAACAACTTTCCTGGGGTACAAAGAAGTGGCTTCCTGGGCGGGTACCCATGTCTGATCCAAATCTTAATCTCTCATATCAGAAAATGCTTCAACCTGGTCTTCACGCCTCCATGCCTTCACCAGCCCTGTCTTCATGCTCATAATTTCCACAATTGTTTAACCTGGTCATTCCTACAACTCAAAATCATGAAGGTACCTACCTAGCATAATACTGAATTTAAGTTGCTCGACTCTGCATTTAGGATCATCTGACAACTGACACCTCAACGCTTTTCCCAGCTTTGTGGTCCAGTGGGAAAAGCATGCGGTTCGGAGTCAGAATATTTGAATCCAGATCTCATCGTTGCATCTCACTGATATTTTAGTCACTTAGTATAAGAGGATACCACCACCTCCATCTCCTAGGATTCTTGTGGGGATGAAATGAGATCAATGTAAAAGGTGCTTTATAAACTACAGAATTGTTACTGAAGAGCACCCCTTCCCACAGTCCTTCACTCTGGTCAAATCCCCACCTCCTTAAGCATTTGCGAGAGGAACAGAACAAAGTTTTTCTACCAGAAAAAATATTTTACTTCTATAAATGTGGTCCTGGAATCCCAACCAAATTTATTACTGTACACTATAATGTATTCTGAGGATTCAGTGTGTTTTTTAGAACTCTCTCATAAAAAACATCACTGGGCAAAGGTCTTGTTTTTGCATCTAACAATAAAAAGTTTGGTCCCTACATGAGATGCAGTTGCTGCAGTGACTGCAAATAAATTTTGCACAGAGTGCTACGCGTACAGACGTGATTGTCTAAATCCGTCTAATTTTGGTTCCCATTTTACCCATCAAGCTCACCCATCAAGTATTAAGACTGAAAAAGCAGCAGCACTCAGTTAAAATTCTATCTCACCTCTCAGGTTATGGGAATGGATTATTAACTCTGATCCCAGAGGAAGAGTTTTTTCAATGTTATTGTTCGCCAAAGCTTAGAAACAAAGAAATGTAAACAACCTTCTTTTAAAAAGGCAAAGGCTGCAATATTAAAATAAATTTTAATATGTGTATATTTATTTACACATATAAATGTCATTTACCAACTGCTTGCCAATGCACACAATGCCATTACCCCAAATTTAAAAGGAAACATTGGAGAATGAGGAGACTGTTAGTAAATTGTTAACCTATCAGCCTACATTTTTGCTACTGTACTTATTTTTTCTTCCCTTCATTTGGTATAGGAGCCTCTCTGAGATTCTGAGTAAAATTATATAAAGAAACCAATTCTTAGTTTTTATGGGGTCGTGAGAGACTCCTTCCGAGTTTGATGAAAGGTATAGATCTTCTCCTTGGAAAAATGCTCCTACAAATAATCATGCCATTTCTGAAGGAAAACAGACATGCCAGACACCTATCTAAGCATAGTTATCACCTCCAAATTGCCACACTATGAAATTTTAATCTCTAAAGTCCCATTGTTGAAACACAATCTTCTTCTTAGCCTTTTACCTGCCCCACTAAACTTAGGGGTCCCTAATGCCCTCAACCTGGCTTAGTCTGTCTTAGGTACCAGCCGACATTGACTCCCCTTCTCTAACCAGGCAGGACTGCAGAGGAAATCAAACTCATCACTTTCTCCTATTCATGCCTCCCTTTCCTATCGCCATACAAATCTGCCAATTCCTGATCGTGGGGTCTCCTTTATCCTCAATCTGCTTCTTATTCTATATTTTTTTCTACCTTGATAAATGGCAACACCATTTTTGTCATTGTCACTCAAGCTGGAAACCAGGACATCTACACGGCTTTCTCTCTCTCACCTCCCACAGTCAGACACCATCCCTTCCTTCTTCCTCATTTCTGCACACATCGCTCCTTACTTGGATTAACTGGCCTCAGCCTGATTCCCTCCGCTTCCCTCTATGCTGCTCCCAGGGCCTAAATTTTAAAATTTAGTGCCCCGCCTGATTGTCTTTGATGGCTGCTCATGGCTTTCATATTAAAGTTCAAAATCCTCAACTCAAAATGCAAGGCTCTTGTGATCTGGCCCCTCTGGCCCTGCAGCTGGATCCTCTTCAATCTACCCTCATCCCTGGTTCTATACATCGTGTCCTTTGGGCTGTTTGCCTGTGTGCCTTTCCACAAGCTGCCCTCTCTGCCTGACATTTAAAATTTACTCGTTCTCTAAAAACATCCTGTAAGTCACTTTCTCCAAAAAGAACTTTAATTCTCCAGTTTGATTTTTAGGTCCTTTAGGTCCTTCATGCCTCTTTCTCCCACCTTCTCGATGTACACTCATTGCTGTTTTACTCATCTGTCTCAACTTGACTCTAATCTTGAGGACAGAAAACGTGTTTAACTCATCTTTGTATCTGCAGACTCGGTTAATCTTTTTTTCTTTTTTCTTTTCTTTTTTTTAGTGTACAAATGTTCCTAGCCACTTGCTTCCTGTCACTGCTCCCGGGAGAACACCTGAATTAGACTTTCAGTGCAGCTCAGAAACCTTATAGTTTGCCCTCAGCTGCCACAAAAACAAAACCTTTACCGCACTCATCTCGTTCTCCTCCTCTCAGCAGGTGGCTTCACTACTCGTTTCACAAAAAGAAAATAGAATTTACTCAAAGCCATTGAGTGGGAATGGAAATTTAAGAACCTCACAGGTCCCCTCCCCTGACCTAAGGCTGAGGTCTCCTCCCAGCCTCAGTTCATCTTTCAGGTCTTTCTTCTGCCAAGTCACATTCCTTTTGTATCTTCCCTCTACCCTTCTCCAGGAATTCCTTCCCCTGTGTTCAAACATCCTAAAATCTACTTTGCCTTCCTCCAGTAAAAACAAAACAACATCTAAAAAACTCAGCGTTGCTTTCCCTGAAATACCACCTTCTTTTCCTCCCTCCAATGATCTTGTGCTGACCTTCAAGTATGAAGGCTTCGTCCTATGCACGAGCTGCGTAATATCTGATTTTGGTCTTCTCTCTTGAGATCCTCCTCCTCCGTAGCTTTTGGGCACCTTTCTCTCGGGAATCTTCTCAACTCTCTGGCTGCTCTATCTTAACCTCCTTTGCTGCCTCCTACTGCTCTAGGGTTCCATCCTTAGTCTCTTCATTCCTAGGAGACTTCCCTTTGTGAGAATTCAACAGAGCTGTTACCCCCAATTCGACGTCCCCACCTTCTCCTGTCCGTTGGGGCAGACTGGCTGTGTGGGAGAATGTCAGACGCATTGGTCATATTAGTTTCCTATTGTTGCTCTAACAAATTACCACAAATTTAGTGGCTCAAACGACACAAATTGATTATC
>NW_011918299.1:0-1378 GCF_000151845.1 Pteropus vampyrus | reverse complement strand
TCACGATACCTCTAGCTCATAGGTTCTAGAATCCACATCCTTTTTCCTAAAATTCAGCTTCCAAACTACATAGCTGTATCTTTCTCAGAGTGGGCAGGAGCGATGCTCATTATCTGGGTGAGGAAAGTGGTAAATGAATGACTTTCTTCTCCCTCCCAAGTGTCACCTCAGCAGTAGTCCAGGTTCGATGCCGCAGAGTCCAAATTTGACCTATTAAGAAATGAGAGGGTGATGCCGTGGAGAAACTGGAAACAGCCTTTGTCCCTCACAAATAAACTTGAGAAAGGCAGGCAGCCCGTGTGCTGGAATGGCTTTTTGAGTCAAAAAGGACCGATGAAGAGTCTGATACATTGTGGTAAGGACACTGTCAGAAACAGGCACCCTCAGGAAACCAGAGGAGACAGGAAGAAGAAAATGGGGGATTTTAAAAGGACATTTGGGCCAGTGTGGACTTAAAGAATGGAACCAGACTGTGCCCGAAAACTGAGGCAAGTTGCCTGTCTTTTGAACAACTCTGGTTAAAAATCTGCACTTGGTAAGAACTTTTGTTTCAAAGCTTTTAGAGGAGGAAGAGAAGGAGGTGATTTTTTCTCTTTCTTTCCTAGTAAATATTTGCATCAAAACATTGCCAAGTATGTCACTGTTAAAACAAGTCGATGTGAGTAGGTGTCAGTTGGTACTAAGAGGTGCACATAAACTGTGGAGTTCTGGTAAGCAAGTAGGGGGCGGGGCCGATTTTTATGTTTGCCAATTTCCCTGTTGTAAATATTCCCATCAAGGCTGATTTCAAGCTACCAGTGATTTAAAATTCAGCTTGCAAAATCCTCGCCTATCTATCCACTGTCTCTGGCAAGCCAGCACCAGCTGGCTCAAGCATACTTCTGCAAGGCATGATACACAGGCAGGTAGTAGGTGACCCAGCTGAGAACCAGCTGAAAGAGCCACAGGTCCAGTGACCAGAAGGAGTAGGACCCTAGAGAGTGACGTCAAGAACACAGGCACATTTTCCTCTCTGGGATGTGTGGCCTCCCATGCATTAATAGAGGTCCTCCTCCGTGGTCGCTCAGCTATCCCACTTCCTGAAGGGACAAGTACACTTCTGTTCTTCAGGAAGTACTACCTCAGCCCCTTACACTGTGATTGTACCACCTGGAGCCCAAGAAAAGAACAGCGGCCACAAAGAATCCCCCAAACCCACTGCATTTTTAAACTTCTAAAATGCCAACAAGAACTTTGATTTACAGTCAAAAGAAAAATAGAGAGAAGGAAGGGAGGGAATTTAATTTAGAAAACATCTTCACCAATCACTGTAAAACCGATAAGCCACAACTTTCCCAGGACCCCAAGAAAACACCTATAATTCCCCCGTAAGGGAATG
>NW_011918298.1:0-2304 GCF_000151845.1 Pteropus vampyrus | reverse complement strand
TTGAAATATTTTAGCCCTAGGGTTGAATTAGGAGTAGTATTAAATTCCAGCCCTTTGATTTAGTCAGAATTTGGCTGCTGTCTAGGAAATAGCCTAAAACAGCAGGTTCTGCCTGTCTCCCTGTCCCTCCATCCAGCTCACTGTCTCTGTTTTCCATTCTTGCCCATCGCATCCATGTATCTTGAGTTCAAAACAGAAATGGCGTAAAATTGAGACATACAAATAAGATGCTACTCGTGTTTTAAATTGATCTTTCTTCTTATTAGAAAAAAGGCATGTTATCTGCGAGAAGCTTAGAACATAGAGATTAGTGGTGGAAAAAAAGTTAACTAATTCATCCATTCAGTAAATGTTTACTGAGCAGCTACTAAGTTCCAGACACTGTTATAGGTGCTGGAGATAAAATAGCGGCCACGCCTGACAGGATCTCTGCTTCTTGTATGTTAGTGGTATGTGCTAAGAAAGGGGAGTGGGGTGGGGACTATCCATGGGAAGGACAGGGAAGGATCCTCTAAGAAGGTGGCTTTTGAAGAATGACTTGCAAGAGGTAAGGGGAGGACACGTAAGGATAGCTGGGAGAAGACTGTTCTGGACAGAGGGAAAGGCAAGTGCAGAGGCCCTGAGGCAGAAGCCCGCCACATTTGTTGGAGGCACAGCAAGCAAATCAGTGTGAAGGAGCAGGCAGAGTGAGAAAGAGAAGGGAGTAGGGGGAGATGGTGACATAGAGGGGCGTTGGGGCTGGGGGTGAACCATATTGGTCTTTCTAGATTAAGTAACAAGGTTGGCTTTCACTCTCATTTCTGAGTGGGTTTTGAGCCAGTGGAGAGATTGAAGCACAGGAGTGACTTGATCCGACTTACAGATCTGGCTGCTGAGCTAAGGAGAGACTGCAGGAAGCGGGGGTTAGAGGCAGGGAGATGATCAGAGAGGCTGACAAAGAAAACCATTGCAAATCATTTTTTTAAGGCATGCATTTATAAGTGAAGGATCAACCTCCACTAAAAGTGAAAACTATTAAAGAATAGTTTCACTCTTTAATAGTTTTCACTTTTACCCTTCATTTTTCACTAATAGGATTCTTGCTGAAGCCAGAGTGATCAGATATCACTAGGTAGGTGGTGGAGGATCAGGTCAGATATGAAGGGTAATCAGATATCAAGAGGGGGTGGTTCTGGTTAAACTGACTTAGCAGAGTTCTTGCGAAAACCGGATTTTAAAAGAAAGTGCACAGATTAGCCTAGAACAAGGTTCAGGAGTCTGATTAAAGTTTGATCAAGCAAAGAATATTTGTAATTACTGAGACACATGTTTTTTCACATTCTAACATCTCTGAAACCAGGATGCATCTTACAATTGTGGCTGTTGGCCAGGGTGGTTGGCATCTACATGCCATTTCCCATTTGGGGGGTGGGGCGGTAGAGCAGAGTTTGTCACAGTGGTTCATGTTGCCATCACTATGGTTTATAGTTAAGTATTGAGTGTTGCTGGTACTGCCCTGTTTAAATTGTCTTCAAAAAGATGACACCTTAATTCCGCACCAAATTAGAAAGTTACTGGCATGCACACAAAAGCACAGACAAAAACAGCACGGTGGGATGTCAGTTCATATTAGAAAAGCAAAAATTTGTCACTCAAGGAATGACTTCAATTCCACATTTTCATGCAACACAGAAGCTAAATACTTTATGGGAGTGAAGAAAAGAAGAAACCCACACACAGATTGTTCTGTGTTCTTTTATGAGATGGTCAGTCAGGTGAGCCTCAAGGAGACAGGAGAGGCTCAAGAAAACAAAGTTTATCGCATTCACAGCTCCACTCCTAGAGACGGGGGCGGAGCATGCCAGGGCGCAGGGGCCACACAGGGGAGACACCAAGGCGGTCAGCAGGCAGAAGACAGGAGCAAGCAGAAGGTTTAGGGCACCGCTTTTGCTGGAGTTTCCTAGAAAGGATAAGGCAGGATGGGGTGAACATCATAGGAGTGGCTGGTTTGAATAATGTCAGCGAACTCTGGGTAGACGGCTGGTCTCTAGCTGCCTGGCACCTGGCACCTAGCTCTGGGACTATTAAGGCAGAGGAATATTGCCAGCTGGGTGTATGGGCCAGATAGAGGAAGGCTGGCCGGTTAGTCTGTATGTCAGAGGCATGCTCCTGGCTGGGCCCTTTGCTGTCTGTCTCTAAGAGCTGGCCAGCTCAGGGAGGCAGCCTCTCTCCAGCTAGAAAAGTTTTTTGATATATCAAAACATCTATAAAATTCAGAAAACTGAAAATATTTGCAATGCATAGATGAAGCTGTGTGTGTTTTGA
>NW_011918297.1:0-1290 GCF_000151845.1 Pteropus vampyrus | reverse complement strand
TCTGTCAGTGGCCATCGGGACTCCTTGGCCAAGGTCCCTCCATGAAGACCCAGTCTCTCATTGTGGCAGGGGCTGTTCACCTCACCACTTGTACCCACCGATTCCTCATAAACCTAGAGCCTAGAGCCCAGGTGTTCCAAGGTTATTGCTCCAACAGGCAGAGGCACAGGCACCCAGCATGTCATCTCCCTCCCCACCCAAGTGCTCAGAGGCCTCAGGCCTGGGGCTTCTCCCTCCGGCCCTCCCCTCCCCCAATGCCACCAGCTGAATCAGCAGGGAGCTGACTCTCCTCCCCCACCCGCACCCCCACCCCGGCCGGGCCTGCACTGCTGTGTGCTGAGCCTTCCTTATCAAGTACATCTCAAGCAAACTGCAGAGCCCACGCAAGGCTGCCCATGGACAAACAGCGTCAGAAACAAGGTCCCCACAGGGCCCATCCACGGGGGGCTGTCCGGGGCGGGCAGAGTCTCAGAGGAGAGGGGGACTGCCTCCTTCCTGCTCTTGGGGTCCTCGGGTCCTCAGGTGAGATGTCCTGCACTGACACCCAGCTGAGAACCCCCACGCCCACCTGGACGCGGGCTCTAGGCGGCTGCTCCTTAGCTGTGACCCCATGTCCCCACTGCGCCTGTCCTGTCCTGAACACACAGGGGGCTCCAGGAAGAAGGTGGGCTGTCTCGCACTCAGGTGTGTTGTCAGGCGCCTGGCACCGGGCTCTCAGAGCCCCTCCGGGCAGGCTGGGGAGATGCCGACAGGCAGGTGACTGTGGTCTGGGCTGAGCCGAAAGGGCGGGCGGGCCACACGCCTGAGCTTGCCTCCCCATGTGCAACAGGCCGAGGGGAGGGCTGGCCCCAGGACCCAGGCTCTGACGACTCGGGGACCGTGGGGGTCCAGAAGGGTCCGTGGTCCTGGGCATGAGTCCAACAGGGCCACAGAGGAACTGCACGAGGTGGCTCTTCCTCTCCACCCGGGTCCCCTGCAGGAGCCAGGACAAGCTTGGACATGAGACGAGAGGCAACAGAACAGACGAGGGAGGGGGCGGAGGGGCCAGGGCAGAGAGGAGGAGGAAGCCCATAGCACCCTTCCCGCTCACCCATCACCCCGGATAGCTCCTCCCCTTCCCATAAGTCAGCTCCCGGAGCACTGGGTGGGGGAGGTGGGTGAGCAACAAAGTCTAATCTCCCTCCTCGGACAGCCTCGGGCGCTGCGACGCCCTGTAGAAATCACCACGCACAGGGCCTTTGTGACCTCTGGCAGGCCAGTGCCCGTCTAGGATCTTCCGAAAGCCAGGAA
>NW_011918296.1:0-1621 GCF_000151845.1 Pteropus vampyrus | reverse complement strand
CCCCCACCCGACCGCCGCAGACCCGCCCCTGGCTGGCCCAGCCCAGAGCCCTCCCGGAAGCTATTTTGAAAGTGACCCTGGGCTGGAGCGGCCTCAGGATGGCGGAGAGAGGCGAAGCCGGTCGCGCGGGATACATGACAGAAGATGACGGAGGCGGCGCTGGTGAAGGGCCAGATCAAGCTGCGGGACGGCTAGAAGGTGGGGACGCGCGGCGGACACGGGGCAGGCGCAGAGCACGAACGTCCGCTCACGCACACTCTATCCTCGCAGTGGAAGAGTAGGTGACTGGTGCTGAGCAAGCCGTCGCCGGTGGCAGGTGAGCGTGGCGCGGAGCGAGGGCGCAGGGCCGGGGCGCGGGGCCGGGGCGCGGGGCACCGGGGGCGCGGGGCGGCGGCCTCCTCGCTCGGCCGGCCCGGAGCTCGACCAGCTCCCCGAAATAGCCGGCGGCGCCGAGGCCGCGGGCTGTAACCGGAGAGCGCGGGGGAATCGGCCTCCTCCCGCCGCGGACGCCGAAACCCCTCCGCAGGCGGGGCGCAGGGGGCGGCTGCGGGGTGCGGGAGGGGGGGGGACGCGGCCCTGCCGAGGACCCCCTTCCCCCGGGGCAGACAGGCCGGGATGCGCCGCAGGGGCATTGGGGGCTGCAGGGCCCCTTCCCCTTCTCGCCCAGGGAGCACCCAGAAAGTTATGCAGGCGCGGGGGCGGGGCGGAGTGTCCCCGAACCCAGACGCGCCGCGGGGGTCCGGGCCGCGCTGACCGGCGCCCGCACACCTTGCCCGAGTGCAGCCGAGGGGCCGTGGGCGGGGGTGGGGGTGGGGGTGGGGTGGGGGCGTCCGTGCCTGAGGAGACGGAAGCGTGCCTTGTGTGGGGGCACACGCGGGGAGGACAGCGTGGGCACCCCGCGTCGGAGGGGGCCAGCGGGCCGGAAGTCGGGCATCTTCCTCAGCGAGTGGCTGGGGCGCAGCAGGGAGGCCCGGCCCCGGGGGCCGCAGCTGTTTTGGAGACAGGTGTCCTGGAGCCGGCCCAGGCCCCAGGGGTCTGTGAGGGATGCTGCCGAGCTAGTGCACGCTGCCCCACACATGTGGGGCCGCCACCGTCCTCAGGGACGCCTGGGGTGGCTGTCATTTCCCAGGGAGGGTGTGGGGGTTCCTCCCTGTTCCCCTCCTGGTCCCGGCACCTCCAGGTGGCACGGCAAGGGCCTGCCGTCCGCCGCCAACACACTCGCCTGTCTCGGGCTGGGCGCCCCTCCTGGGGCCCGGCTCACTGCCGGCTCAGTCACCCCGTCTTCCAGGCTCAGCCCCTGTGTTTGGTGTTGCTGGATGCCTGTCCTGGGGAAGTCGGGGGTTGGGGGGTGGCTGGTAGAGGGGGTAGGGGCTGGGAGATGGGGGCCCTGGCAGGCAGAGAATGGGCAGGGGCAGCACAGACAAAGGCCCACGGCGACAGGAAAGGGCTTTGGCCAGCTGTGGCTGCAGCAGGGCTGGCTGGAGGATTCAGTGCTGCTTGGTGGGTCCCTGGTTGGGCTGGAGCCTGTGTGACGTCTGGGACCGGCGTCTCGCTGGCACGGCAGCCGTGAGGTTGGCCTTTGTTCCCGCGTGGGCTGTGACTTGCAATGTTGGCCGTAGCT
>NW_011918295.1:0-1835 GCF_000151845.1 Pteropus vampyrus | reverse complement strand
TCAGGCGCTATGGGGCCGTGCCCAACGGATTCATCTTTGAGGCGGGACCAGGTGTGGGTACTGTAAGTACTCGGGACCAGGTGGGGGTACTGTGAGTACTCGGGACCAGGTGGGGGTACTGTAAGTACTCGGGACCAGGTGGGGGTACTGTGAGTACTCGGGACCAGGTGGGGGTACTGTAAGTACTCGGGACCAGGTGGGGGTACTGTGAGTACTCGGGACCAGGTGGGGGTACTGTGAGTACTCGGGACCAGGTGTGGGTACTGTGAGTACTCGGGACCAGGTGGGGGTACTGTGAGTACTCGGGACAGGTGTGGGTACTGTGAGTACTCGGGACCAGGTGGGGGTACTGTGAGTACTCGGGACAGGTGTGGGTACTGTGAGTACTCGGGACCAGGTGGGGGTACTGTGAGTACTCGGGACCAGGTGTGGGTACTGTGAGTACTCAGGACAGGTGTGGGTACTGTGAGTGTTTGGGAGCAGGTGCGGGTACTGGGAGTATTTGGCTGTGGGGACCTGGGCACAGGCACGCCCACTTCCCTGGCAAAACTTGACCCCACTGGCACACTCACTTTGCTGGTATCTGGGGACACTGGCGAGCACGGTGTCTCGCGAGACGGGCGCTTAGTGCTGAGTCCAGACCCGCTCCTTCCTGCTCTGGGCACAGAGCCACCTAGAGGCAGCCAGCAGCTCTGGAGTGAGGCGTTCGGGTCAGAGCTCATGGCCCTGCGTCTGAGGCCACAGAGCATCCGAGCCGCTCATGTTCGGATTTAAGGATAATACTCGTGCTCGTCGAGGGCGTGGGCCAGGGGCGGGCCAAGGCAGGGCAGGAAGAGCTGCCCAGCGTCACAGGTGAGGGCCAGTGAGAGTCCCCAGCTCCGGGGACAAGCGTCCCAGAGGCGGCCAGCGCAGGCGTGCGTGAGCTCCAGCGGCTGCCGTGGTCACTGTGCTGGGTTGCGGTGGGGCCTGGGCGGAGCCATGCTCGGGGCCTGGCTGTGCGGTCCAGGCCCCCCACTGGATGGGGCCATTGCCCCCCACGGACACAGGCCGAGATGGCGGCTTGGAGCAGCTGGGGACCTCTGTCCACGTGACCCCCACCCCGCCCCGAGCAGCATGTGTCCCTCACACAGCCTCACTTGAGGTCGAGATGGCGAGGGCTCAGCGCTTGGTCCGGCCCGGAGTAGACGGGGACCTCTGGGCAAGGCCATGCACTTGAGGACGAGGTCGTGCTGGCTGCTGGCCGCCCGGGGCCCTCGTTCCTGAAGGAGGGGGCAGGCGACGAGGGCAGTGTGCCGCTGCCGTGCGGGGGGCCGCAGCAGGGGGCGGCCCTGCCTTAGCCGCACCAGCTCAAACCCGGGCCGACGGCCGTCAGATGATGGCCGGGCCCCGGCTCGGGGCGGCTGAGGGTTGGAGATGCAGAGGGAGGTGGCCGGCTGGTTTGGGGCAGTGGCTCTGGAGCCGGCGGGGCGGCCGCAGCCAGGCCTGCGCACCCCCACCCCCCAGCTCGGGGGTCCCCAGGGGGAGAGCGAGAACACAGCTGTTGGCCGCCTGCTCCCAGCTGGCAGGGAGGAGCCGGACAGGGCATCGGTCAGAGTCCCCTCTGCTGGATGAGCCCTCGGGACACCTGGTCTTCGGCTCGCGGGAGGTTGTGGCGCTGGGCGTCCAGAGCAGTGGGTGGGGCGGGGCCCCTTGCCCAGCTCTGTTCCCTCCCTTACGTGGCCGGTCCGGAGCCACGGGCCACAGTGCACTTGGCACATGGCGGTCCTCCCGCCCGTGAGCCCCTCACAGCACCTGGACAGGGCGGGGGCGGCCTGTGCTCTCGCTTCCCTGCTCGT
>NW_011918294.1:0-1773 GCF_000151845.1 Pteropus vampyrus | reverse complement strand
CAAGAATGTGGACCCCGAAGTTGACCTTACATTTGAACTTCCAGGCAGTGCCAGCAGGTCTCACCCTCACCTGTAAGAGGTCTGTCTTCACTGCCCCTGCCCTTTTGCAAACCCCAGCATTCTTCTTGAAGACAATGTGCCCGGCTCTTCACTTCTTTGGGCAAAATGGAAGAACAAAGGGGCAAACGGGGGCCGTATTTTTTTCTCGATATAGTGTCATCCCTGGTCGGGTGTGTTCAGTGCTCCAAGAGCCAGCTTAACCTTTTTGAGGAAAATTCCAGAGTGAAGACTCCTCGCTTCCCTCTTCTTGGTTGATGTTGGTCAAAAGACTAATTGCTTTGTCTGAGTTCACACCCCTCTACTTATTACCTGAGTTCTCGGGGCAGGATAGTTGCTAGGAGCCTCTGAAGGAAGATTAAGAAGAGGTGAAAAGGTAAGGTCTGGGCAGTATTTACTCTCCCTCGGCAGCCTGTGTGACCAAGAGAATGAATGAGAAGACTACAGATAAGGTTAATCAACACGGCATGCTCACTGCTTCGTAAGGGCCCTGGTTACAATTTTATTAAACCCTGAGAACGTGTTTTAATAAAGGGAAAAAAATCGTGTGGTGTTTTTCACTGCCGAATTCCCTCAGAAAATCCAGCCTTTCCAGGCGATGGTTCGACATCCTCTGTAAACACAATTAGTCTGGAGTCCTTGCCACATGGTGGTAAAGACGCCTTCACAAAAACAGGAGACGAAACAATTACTTTAGCAGAGTAAATATCTGTATGATAAAGTTTTATGAGTTCTTCTTCCCAGAAAGGGTCTCTTGAAAAACACTATTTTATTATCCTGTTCTGAGGCTCAGGGAGCTGTGGCCTTCCTTTTTTAACTTGGCAATGTGTGTTCATATTCACCTATTCATGACTTACAGCCTCTTTTTATTATTCAAGAGAATTCCGACCAAACATCATCTTGTTATTATTTAGTGTTGAATCTTTTAATATCTTGTTTTATACCACTTATCCTTCTCTTCTAAGTGGTAGCTCAAATTTCTCTCACGATATAGCAAAACCGTATGTAGCAAAGCAAACATTGGAATAGTAATATAGTGCAATTTCATGCAGAGATTATGGGATTTCCTTCCTTGTAGGATTTTGACATGGTTTCTTTCAGTCTCAGGGAACTGGATGAAGCCTGATGGATGGGCTAAATGATGCTCTGGGCATTAGTTACCTTCTCCATAAGTACAACCCTTTGGTAAACAAGAGCTTCCGTCCAGGTAGTCTACTTGTCCTTACAGCCAGGGGCTTACAGTTCAGGACAGGTGGACAACTGGTACAGGTAACATCATGCTGTTCTCATTATATAGCTAAATTAATGTAATGCAAGCTAACTTTTTACACCAGGTAAAAGGAAAAGTGTACTTATATCCAACGGGTGAAAATGAAATTATGGGAGCCATATATTAGTACCAAACACCGCTGGTCTTTGAAGAAAACTTCTTGAAGGAAAAATTTTTGTCATTCATTTTATTTTGCTGAATGATAAGAAGGCATTTAAAGGGTTGGGAAGGCTATAATTCTAGGCCTTTAGACTTTAGTCTCAATAATTGGGAGGGAAGCATAACAGTAAGAATGCTATTGCTCTTCATTTCTAAGAAGTGTAAACTATTTCCCAAAGGCTTGTCCACTGACACATCATGGAAATCCTGCTTAACTATATTAGTTATTGCTGCGTAAACAAATGACCCCAAAACTTAGTGGCTTAAAACAATAATTAACATTTATT
>NW_011918293.1:0-15622 GCF_000151845.1 Pteropus vampyrus | reverse complement strand
GAAGAGGAGGGTGCAGTTGCCTAGTAGGGCCAAAGTATAGGCAAAGCAGAAGGGAATGGATATCCAGACATGTAAGCGTTCCAAACCTGGAATTCCTATCAACAAGAAGACTGCTGGATGGGTTGAGGTGATATTGGAGGCTGACATGGCTTCTGGATATTCTCTCTGTCAGTTTTTATGGGGCCCCTTCACCTTCTATATAGGCTTTCTTGGGAAGATCAGCTCTTGTTCTCATTACTAGACCTTAAAACTAGTTAGTAGGTCTCATAGACATTGGGAAGCATAATCCATGTTTTCCCTCAAGAACTTTGAATCTCATCGAGTAGTCGGAATATTAAAAATTATTAGAACTGACATCACAGGACAATTTTCATAAAGGAAGAGTGAGAAGATAGTGTTTTCTGTGTTCATGGTGATGCCAGGAATACCCTGTTAAAAGAAATGAAAATATGTTTAAACCAATTCATCACTTTACAACATACATTGGTACAATTCTACATGATAATCAAACTAAGCTCATAGTCACAAAAGCCAAGTTTCTGTCCTTAAATCTTTGCCTGTAGAAGTTGAATAAAACCTGTAATTTCTAATGTTCCTATTAAACACAATCTAATGCTCCTCTAGCCTTACACTGTCTGATACTGTTGCCACTAGCCACATGTGGCAATTTAAATTTTTATTAAAATAAAAAATTCAATACTTCGGTTACACAAAACATTTCGTAAGTGCCCAATAGCCATATGTAACTAGTGCTACCATATGGACCATTAAGATACAGAATATTTCCATCATTGCAGAAAGTTTTACTGGAGAGAGAGCTGCTCTAGGATATATCTTTCAAGTCCTTTCCACATTCACAAATATCTGCAAGTACAGCCCTGCCTCCAGCTTACTGGAAAAATGAGGAGACTCTTCTTTTGTTTCTCCTCCATCTAAACTCATGTTAACCTCCCTATTCATGTGGTTTTCCCCGCACCCACCTCCCAGCTCCTTCATTTTCTTCACAGTAGAACTCTCTCATCTTTAGCACAAGACTGATATCTGACTTCTATAATAACTGCCCTTTATTCTTAATATTTACTCTTTTTCTCCTGTTCATTTTTTCTTTCAAATCCTTAAATATTGAGTTATCCAATTTTTATGCAGCCTCTTTTCTAGAATCCAGTTAATGTGTCTTTTCTGAGCATTAAAAAGGATAATGTATTGAAAACATGTACCATATCACTGAACAAAGTAAGTACTAAAGAAACTTGGTCTCTTCAACATAAGAAAGTTTTTGGAAATCTAATATCTAAGATATAGTTTATAGTGCTAAGCAACTGAGTTTGAGTCCTACCTTTCTTCAATTCCAGTGTCCTAAATAACTAGACTTTATTGCTCCCATCTAAATGCCTTATTTTTAAATTAAATTTATTGGAGTGACATTGGTTAATAAATATAGGTTTCAATGTACAATTCTATAATGTATTTGTATATCACATTGTGTGTTTACCACCCAACGTTAAATTTCCTTCCCTCACTGTATTTTGACCCTTTACCCTTATCTATCTCTCCCTTCCTCCCTTCCCTCTGATAATCACTAAACTCTTGTTCAGGTCTACAAGTCTGTTTGTTTATCTTGTTTCTTTGTTGGTTTCAGATTTACATTTCACATGCAAATGAAATTTATATAGTTCTCAACTTTTTCTACCTGACTTATTTTGCTTAGCATGATCATCTCGAGAGCCATCTATGTTGTCACAAATAGCAGTATTTCATCCTATGGCTGAGAAATATTCCATTGTGTGTGGGTATGTATATATATGTACCACAACCTCTTTATCCAATCATCTGTTGAAGGACACTTTGGTTGTTTCCATGCCTTAGCCATAGCGAATCAACACACATTCCACATATCCTAATCAAAAACAAATGAATTACTTTACTTTCCATGCAGTATTTTAGAACCTGAAGGTCTTGGATCAAATCACAGCTGCCACTTATACTAGCTGCATGACATTGCACAAATCACTTATGTCCAACCCCCTGCATGTCTGAGTTAGGCGCAATCAGGCTATATCTGCACTCAAGTGGCTAGAACAAAAGGTGAGTGAGAAGAAATAAGAAGGGCATAAAAGATGGAACATATAGGAAATTACGCCTGTGTGAGACACTCTAAGCAAAGGGAACAGTCAAAACAAATGCCCTAAAACAAATATGACTAATGTCCAAAGACCAGCTATGAGACCAATGTAGCTAGATGATATGAATGAATGAGAGATTTATAGAGGTCACAAAGATGGGGCTAGATCATATAGGGCTTTGTTGGCCCTTGTAGGAACTTTGCAAAGTCTCATTATTTCTCTCACAAACACTTTTTGAGGAAACAATGACATTCGACAAATTTGTTTTAAAGGTTTCTCTGGCTTCTATGAGAATAGCATGAAAGGGTAAAAGTAAAAGCAGAAAAATTATGGAGGTTATTACAGTAATCAGGAAAGGGAGAATGTTGGTTAAGAATCAGGGAGCAATGTATGTGGTGAGAAGCAATTACACTTTGGATATATTGGAGAAGTTCTATGGGATTTTTTGACATTAAATGTAGATCATAAGAGAAAAGGCAGTCAAAGATAACACCAGAAGTTTCAGCTTAAGTAACAAAAAAAAAAGTTGCTCTCAACTTAGGATGGTGGAAGGTTTAGAGGGGGGATCAAGATTTTAATTTTGAATATGTTGCATTTGAGATGTCGATCAAAAATGAACATGTAGTTTGAGAGAGCATTTTGGTTGCTGATATAAACTTGTGATAGATCATTGGACATAGATAATATCTTTGAAACCGATTGAAATCACCGAGATGGTGAATGTTCATAAAGAAAACAGAACCAAGAACCAAATTCCAACATTAAGAACTGGGGTGGAAAAAGGCTTGGATTGAAAGAAGGAAGAGTCAGCAAAAGAGACAACTTACTTGAAAAGTTCCCATGATACTGTGCTTTCTTGATAGGCTGTTGAATATAGTAGATTAAGGAGGAGGGAACTATTACTGTGATAAATGCTATTGATGAGACAAATAATTCCCAACCAGAATTGGCCTTGTGTTTAGAAATACAGTAGGTTGGCTACCTTGTTAAAAAAAATTTTTTTCCTGGAATAGAGGGAGACAAAGCCTGATTTAACTGAGTTAAATGAGAAAAAAAAGTTGAAGTCATTTAACTAGGCTCACTCTTTTTAGTAGTCTCACAGATATCTCAACCTATCATGCTTAAGGCAGAAATCCGGACTTGTTCCGTCTTTGTGCATTCCATATCTGAGTATGTAATATCCTCTCCAAACAGTTGCTCAATCTAGAATCAAGTCATCCTTGGTTCCACCTTTTACTTCCTGCACCATATTCAGTTCACCAGCAGGTTCAGTTGGGTCGACCTTCCACAGTAAATCTCAAAATTGCCAGCTCCATTTCAATCACCACAACATATAGGAGACATCATTTCTTATTTACTACTAAGACAAAAGACTCCAAAAATGTGCAGATTTCTTCCTTTGCGCTATAATATCTATCTTTCCACAAATACTCACCATACTGTGAAGTGAAGAGGCTTGGAGTGAAGGAACTGTGCCTTATTCACTTCTGTAAGTGCAGCGTCTAGCATACACATTAAGTATTGAATATTTCACCAAATAAAAGCATAAACAACCAGGCTGGAAAATGTCTTCTTACTATGTTCAGAAGCTCTCCCTATATGATCCAAGCCCAGAAGGGTTGGTTATCTTCCAAGTTAACATTCAATCAAGACAGAAGTTCTAAGAAACCCTGACCAGTCTTGGTTATATGCATCAGAATAAAATCCTCTTCTCATTGGAAAGTATTTTTTCATGTCTTACTAATATTTGCACATCTTTGTCAAGAATAAGCACTTTGGATTTGTAGGAAACAAACTCGTGACAGCAGGAATCTTTTATTTTCACTGTTATATCTTCAGTGGCAAGAACAGTGCCAGGTACATAACAGACTGTTAACGATCCCACATACCTGTTGCACCTTCATCTGCAGAAAATATGCATCTTCCATAAAACCAAGCATATGTCACTCTACCTCTGAATCTTTACATCTCCCTGGCTTAATCTGTTCATCTTCTGAACATAACTGACCATCCTATGACCTGTCTACCCTTCCTCATACAAAGAAAAAGTTATCTGTTCTACTTAATTTCTTCCCCCCAAAAGTGTCCAACACTACATGACCCTGATTTTTGTTAAAGTTCATAAATATATCCCTCCCAGAATCATGATCTTAGAGTCAGAGAGTGAATGGAACCCAGGAACCTTTGTAGTGAATGTTTTATCCTGCCTGTACTGTTTTGAGACCAAAATGTCCACACAAGCTCATCCAATTTATCTTCTTTTTTTGTTGTTGTTGTTTTTTTGTTTTTTTTCTCAGAAGTACTCAGTTAATACTGGCATCTGTGCCTGTATTTTTAAAGAGATATCAGAAAGATAATTTGAACAATTAAGACCCAGAGACAAGAAGATAGTCACCTAAGGTCCCTCAAGAATGTGAAAGAAGAACCTATAACAAATGTATTTATTACCTCTCCCTGCATCTACCTAGTTCAGGTCTAATTTCCTCTCTCCTGACTAATGCAGAAGCCTTCTAATTTGGACAGGGGTACTGGTGGGGGTGGGAGGATAAATGACAGGAGGTGAGAAGTGACAGGACCCAACCTGGAATAATCAGCTAAGTCTTCTTGGAAGTGAACCACAGTGTTTGACATAGAAAAGAGGCAGGCATCCTCTGTAGTGGAGGAAGTTTCTGGAGTTTGTAAACAAAGCATTTGGGTTGGACTGTCGAGACTTACGCTGCCTCAAAGAAGAGTCAAAATAGAGGCAATAAAGGAATAGAGAGCGGGCAGGGAGCCGATGCCTGAGACCAGAACTGGCTGCGGGTGGTAATTGAGAGTGTCCCCATCCTCTCCCACTCACCACACCTATGTCACCTTGTTCCTGTTTCCCCTAGTCCAGCTCTGTCCACAATCCAGTGCAGCCTTCTTCTTCCAGTGAGAGAAGCTTGGGAAGGAGGGAGCTGGGAAGGGAGCATCTGGCTTTATCTTCATAAACTTCTGCTCTTCTCCCAAAAAGGATGTGGAAGCAGAAACTGTTGCACTTGAGAGGGTCCTCAGAGGCTCATGGAAGGCTCTGGCCTCTTCTCTGGAAGTTAACACAAAAGGGACTCCCGTGACCCAGGGCTTTACTCCTGGGGTTCCTGTAAGTTCATATCCTCTCCATATTTAGTTGCATTAAGTCATGCCTCCCAAGAGTCTTGCCTTATTCTCCAGAAACTGTGAGCACTTCAGGTAGAGCCTGCTTGTAACTTGCTTGGTCTTCGATGTGCCTCTCCTTATCCTTACCCCTTCCTGCAATGTCTCCCAAGAAAGAGCCTCATTAGAACATATTAACTGCAACCAACTCCTGTCTGATATGACCTGGAAGGGCAGGAATTCTAGCCTAACCATGCCAAGATCATCTATTGGGTATTTATTTTGCATACATGTTACATATTGGCCTAAGCTAGGCATTGATTTCCTGCTTGTAACTTTGGAATGGCACTTCACTGATACTACTCTGTTTCTTATATCGAAAGTGGAGATGATCTCAATTTTTTCTAATTCACAGAGTGAAGAGAGGATCTAAACTGAAAAGGTCACAATTAATATAATTACTTATATCAATAATTACTAATCATATAAATAATAAAGGTTCATCTTTCTACCTACTATTCACTTTAAGGTCTGTTATTTTGCAAAGCCCTAATTTTGCCGGGGTCCCACAAGGACTTTACATGACCTAAATCCCTATAATTCTTTATAAAGTAATTTCAAAACCATGTACCTCAGTCACACTCACTCCCTTTTCACAAAAGTATCCTGGACCTAATCTTAATCTTCCCTTATTATTAGCCTTCAGGGGTAGTTGGTTCAGCAACACTTCCCCCTCACCCCCCACACACACAAATTTACGCCACCCCCTCCTTCCACCCCAATGATATATCTGATCTCCTGAGATTTTAAGATAAAGTCGAATTACTACATAATACCTTTAAAATTGGAGCCTAAATTAACAAAGCAGAGGTAGTCCAAGAAGATACAGGCTATGTAAAGAGCACCTCACCAAAACCTTTGAGGCAAAATTGGTGTCATAGGCAAAAGCAAGCAAGACACTGACAAATCAGCTTAGAGTTGAGAGAAAGGTCATGATGGAACACACTAAGTTAAAAATCGCATGCTTATAGGAAACAGGGCTCTAGGCCATGGCCAAGGAGGCTGAGCTGGAATAGGCTTAATTGAGCAAATTGCTTGAAATCATAGCATCGAGACAACAGCCAGATAAAGGAGGCAGGTTTGACTCCATTCTGAGAGAATAAAGCCTGATGTCGCAGCAGCAGGGATAAAAAACACATGTAGTGGAGTATGACCATCTCAGATAACTGTTGTAGATACTGCTAGAATATGAGAACACCTCAGCTCAACGCCATTGGCGTCTTTCTGTCTTTTGTGCATCAATATTCCTTTATATCCACATATTTAACTTCTCTGGTGTTCTTCTTTCCCTCCTACATGTCCATATTTCTATTTGGATCATTTTCCTTCTGCCTAAAGGAACTACTTCTAGTTTTGCTTTTAATGCAGACCTAATAGTGTCACATTCTCTCAATATTGTTTATAAAACTCTCTTCGATTATGAAAGATACTTTTCACCGGGAATAGAATTCTAAAGGCCATTCTCTTCTTTCTCCCATTTAAAGCTATTACTCAATTGTATTCTGCTTTCCCTTGTTATTGTTGAAGCAAACTGTCAGTGTTATTTTTCCCATGAATTTAATAAATTAACATGCTTTCCATACCCACAGGTGCTTTTTGTTGTTAGCTGAGTTTTGCAATCACATAGGCCCTATAGGTCATAAAAAGACTTTGCAAAGATTCTTAACTTTTCTCAGAATAAAAACCAGAGTCCAAGCAGAGAATTTACATGATTTGATATTTTTTAAAGATTGCTTCTTTAAAAATTTACATGATTTTTTCTTTAAGAATTTACATGATTTTTCTTTAAGAATTTACATGATTTGATATTTTTTAAAGATTGCTTCTATGATGATAACAGCAGAAGGGGGTGAGAGTAGGAGCAGAGAGATAATTTAAAAAAAAAAGTGCCAATGGGATTTCTTAAAAGAGTAAACATAGGGCATGAGAGAAAAGAGATTCAAAGATAACACCAAGACTTTGGCTGAGCAGAAGGCAGGCAGGCTGTGGGATCACGGAGCAGAACAGGATCCTATACTTAAGCACTGTTCTTGCTACTTCAAGGATGGTATGCAGCTATGTACCCTCATTTGGAATGTGAGAAGTCCTAGTTATTAGACTATTACTGTAAATAAGCCCAGACTATTGCACCAAATTTCTTTTTTCTAATCTTATATTCCTTGTGTGAGGTTGCTCATATTTCTTATTCGTTTTTGTTTCTGTGCCAAACTCAAATGAGCAAATACAGAAGGTAACTTTCCTTTTACTGTTTGTGACTATTCCTGGTTGTTCTGATGTTAAATATATTACCTGGTTGTGGAATCCTTTATAATATTGGACCTGTACTAGAAGCAAGGCCATTCCTTCTTCATTTGGGATGGATATGACCTAAAGACTGGTGACATTCCTTGTGTAAGTCCTCAAGAGGGTAAGCAGACCTCTATTTTAGGAGACAGCTTCTTTTATAGCATGCTACCACCTATTCATTTATGTGTTAGTATTATTTTTAAGCTTTCCCCCTGTCCCAACTATGCTCAGAAGAAACAAGCAGGAGGTTTTGATTACATGGGATCTAAAGGTAGAACATCATTTCATTTCCCTAGGGTGGTTTTTGCTTTGTTTTTGTTTTTATTTTTTGTTTTTTGTTTGTTTGTTGGTTGGTTGGTGTCAGAGGGAATTATGGAAGCAGAGATGGGAATCAAGCACAAGAAGGCCCCTAGGTTCTCGCTACACCCATCCCTCTTCAATGACTTCTACCTTCCACACCTCATCTGACATGGGCTTGGAGATTCTTTTTCAAGGTTAAAAAATAGAGAGAGAGATTAAGATAGATATAGAGATAGACATATATAATTCCTAAATAGTAGTCTCTGAAGAAACAAAGGAGTCACAAGATAAAAGTACAGGAATGAAATTTTGTCATATGATGTATAAGGGTGTACTAGTTTGCTAGACTGTCATAAAAAAGTAACATACCAGGTGGCTTAAATAAGAGACATTTATTTTTTCCACAGTGCTGCAGGCTAAAATCCAAGTTAAGGTGCCGGCAGGGTTGGTTTCTTCTGAGGTGTCTCTCCTTAGCTTGTATATGGTATTCTTCTACTCACAGAGTCTTCCCTCTGTGTGTGTCTGTGTCTAAATTTTCTCTTCTTGTAAGGACTTAACCACACTAATAACATTATTTTAACTTAATTACCTCTTTAAAGATGCTACCTCTAAATATAGTCACCTTCTGAGGTACTGGGTATTAGGAACATATAAATACAGGAGAACAGATCTGCACTTTTAGCAACATAAAAATCTGCCCTCTCCTTAAAATGCATGCCCTTCCCCCACACACGTATATTAACCCTCTTCTAACAGCCCCAAAAGCCTTAACTTATTCTATCCTCAACCCTGAACCCAAAATTTCACTTAAACCTCATTTTATCATTTATGAGTGAGACTCGCAAGGTATGATCCATCCTGAGGCAAAATTCTCTTCAGCTGTGAACCTATGAAACCAGATGAGTTTTCTGCTTCCAGAGTACAGTGGTGGCAGGACCCATTCCACAAGGAAGAAATCAGAATGAATGAAAAAAAGGTGTCATGAGTCACAGGCAAATCTGAAAACTAGCAGAGCCAATTACTTTAGAGTTTTAGGCTCCAGAATAATCTTTGGTTCAATGCTCTGTTCTCCAGGCCTACCAGTGTGGTGGCTCTGACCCCTCAATCTTGTCAGTGGCCCTGACCACTCAGCCATGGGTGGTAATTCCAAACCCTGGTCCTGGCTAGATGAGGCTGACCTGAAACCAAGGATGTGCCACTGCCCTATGAAACTGAGGCAGACACAGCCCCATCCCCTGGGCCTGTGTACTTTCAGCCCATGGTAGCAGTGGCATCCTGCAAATTTCAGAACCATCTCACTGACATTCTTCGCTTTTCTTGAATAGTGAAGCATGTTCACAGCCAAATAGCTCCACTGGCCAATTATGTAGAATTCCAGAAGTCCTACAGCCTTCATTCATTTCATCTCATCTCCATCCTCTTCTGTCCAAGCTGGCAGCATTTCTTCTACTATATAATTCTCAAAAACTTTGTTGTCCTACTATGTAACTTATGGGAGTCCACACTATCAAACATGAGGACCTTTCACAGGTCTTTCAGGTATAACTCTCTATTCCTGGCTTCTGCTAAAATGGCTGTTTGAATCAATGTCGCAAACCTAATCTTTTTTAGGAAATGGTTGTCCAGCTATACCCTTAGATATTCTCTCCTAAATATGCTTTTAAAATTTTTGCACATCTTAAGTTCTAGTTCTTTTTAGCTTAACAAATTCTTTTCAATATATCTTCTCCTCTCTCATTTTACTATATACATGGCAAGGTAAAATCAGGCCACATCTTAGACTTCTTTTGGAAATCTCTTCAGCTAAATATATAGTTTATCGCTTATAAGTTCTACTTTCCACAAAACTTTAGAACTCAAATTGGTCATTTGCTGCTTTATAACAAGGATTACCTTCCCTCCAGTTTCTGATATATGTTCCTCCTTTCTGTTCAAGAGCTCACCAGAAGGATCTTTATTGTTCATATTCTACCAACATTCTGTTCATGGTGATGTATGTCTTCTCTAAAATGATAGAACCTTTCTCTATACTTCTCCTCTTTTCCTTCAGATCACAAACAAGAATTGCCTTTCATGTCACTTTTTTACCAAAAATTGCTTTCAGGCAATCTAGGCTTTTTCTAGCATGGATTTCAAAAATTTCCTAGTCTCTATGCATTTTTCAGTTCCAAATGTATTTCTACATTTTTAGATATTTGTTACAGCAGTACCTGTTAGACTTAGAACCTATAGCCCTGGAAGGTCATGAGACCCCCAAAACTGAAGGTGTTTAGTCAGTGGCTGGACAACATGTGTCAGAGTGACTAAAGAACAATTCCTGCCTGCATCAGATGAAATGTTGGTACTCACTTAGGTCCTGAGTAAACAATTAACCAAATTCTCAGTGATGCAGAATAAAAACAAATACTCTGTCTTCTCCTAATGAACTTGCAAGCGCCTTTGTGTTTTTAGGTAATATCACCAAAAGGAAAGTGGGTTAAAGTCTTTGTCAAGCTCATGATAGGAGTGAGGACTCTGAGGAGACAGTAAAGTCAGCAGTCTGAGTCCAGAGGACTGAAACCCTTGAGTCCTGATCAGACTGATGAGTTTCAGGATATCATTTATAACATTTTTCATTACACCAGGAAAGAACTAAACAGAGAGATTCTGGCAGCTCTTAGGTCCTATCTTATCCACACACCCCCACTCCAACATTCAACCTGGACCACTCTTTTTCCATCTGCCCCTCATTCTCCATTTACACATCCTTTCTCAGGAATAGTCCTAAGACTCGCTCACGAATCTGCTTGGTCTTGACCCCATAGATGATAGGATTGACCATGGGTGGGAAGAGCATATAAAAATTGGCAAGGAGAATGTGCACATGTGGGGCAGACCGGCGAGCCACACGGTGCATGACTGAGGAGATGACCACAGGTGTGTAGAAGGCTAAGATGGCACCTATGTGAGACACACATGTTCCAAAGGCTTTGTAGCGGGCCTCCTGAGAGGCAAGCTGTAGAACTGCCCGAAGGATGAAGATATAAGACAGGATAACAAAGAGCAGGTCCAACACCACAATAAACACGGCCACGGCAATGCCATAGATATTGTTGAAGCGAGTGTCCCCACAGGCCAGCCTTACCACAGCCATGTGCTCACAGTAGCAGTGGGCAATGACAGGGCCTCGGCAGTAGTGGAAGCGTCTGAGCAGAAAAGGGAGTGGAGTCATTAATGCCACAGCCCGAGTCACAGCAGCCATGCCAATCTTAGTAATAAGGGGCCTGGTAAGGACCGTGGTGTAGTGCAGTGGCTTGCAAATGGCCACATAGCGGTCAAAGGCCATGGCTAGCAGCACTGCTGACTCCATGATAGAGAAGGAGTGAAGAAAGAACATCTGGACCAGACAGGCAGAGAAGTTGATCTCCTGATCTCTGAACCAAAAAATAGCCAGCATTTTGGGAAGTGTGGTAGAAGAGAGAACCAGATCAGTAGTTGCCAACATGGCCAGAAAGAGGTACATGGGCTCGTGCAGGGCTGCATCAGCCTGGATGATGAAGAGGAGGGTGCAGTTGCCTAGTAGGGCCAAAGTATAGGCAAAGCAGAAGGGAATGGATATCCAGACATGTAAGCGTTCCAAACCTGGAATTCCTATCAACAAGAAGACTGCTGGATGGGTTGAGGTGATATTGGAGGCTGACATGGCTTCTGGATATTCTCTCTGTCAGTTTTATGGGGCCCCTTCACCCTCTATATAGGCTTTCTTGGGAAGATCAGCTCTTGTTCTCATTACTAGACCTTAAAACTAGTTAGTAGGTCTCATAGACATTGGGAAGCATAATCCATGTTTTCCCTCAAGAACTTTGAATCTCATCGAGTAGTCGGAATATTAAAAATTATTAGAACTGACATCACAGGACAATTTTCATAAAGGAAGAGTGAGAAGATAGTGTTTTCTGTGTTCATGGTGATGCCAGGAATACCCTGTTAAAAGAAATGAAAATATGTTTAAACCAATTCATCACTTTAGAACATACATTGGTACAATTCTACATGATAATCAAACTAAGCTCATAGTCACAAAAGCCAAGTTTCTGTCCTTAAATCTTTGGCTTTGGTGCCTGTAGAAGTTGAATAAAACCTGTAATTTCTAATGTTCCTATTAAACACACAATCTAATGCTCCTCTAGCCTTACACTGTCTGATACTGTTGCCACTAGCCACGTGGGGCAATTTAAATTTTTATTAAAATAAAAAATTCAATACCTCAGTTACACAAAACATTTCGTAAGTGCCCAATAGCCATATGTAACTAGTGCTACCATATGGACCATTAAGATACAGAATATTTCCATCATTGCAGAAAGTTTTACTGGAGAGAGAGCTGCTCTAGGATATATCTTTCAAGTCCTTTCCACATTCACAAATATCTGCAAGTACAGCCCTGCCTCCAGCTTACTGGAAAAATGAGGAGACTCTTCTTTTGTTTCTCCTCCATCTAAACTCATGTTAACCTCCCTATTCATGTGGTTTTCCCCGCACCCACCTCCCAGCTCCTTCATTTTCATCACAGTAGAACTCTCTCATCTTTAGCACAAGACTGATATCTTACTTCTATAATAACTGCCTTTTATTCTTAATATTTACTCTTTTTCTCTTGTTCATTTTTTCTTTCAAATCCTTAAATATTGAGTTATCCATTTTTTATGCAGCCACTTTTCTAGAATCCAGTTAATGTGTCTTTTCTGAGCATTAAAAAGGATAATGTATTGAAAACATTTACCATATCACTGAACAAAGTAAGGACTAAAGAAACTTGGTCTCTTCAACGTAAGAAAGTTTTTGGAAATCTAATATCTAAGATATAGTTTATAGTGCTAAGCAACTGAGTTTGAGTCCTACCTTTCTTCAATTCCAGTGTCCTAAATAACTAGCCTTTATTGCTCCCATCTAAATGCCTTATTTTTAAATTAAATTTATTGGAGTGACATTGGTTAATAAATATAGGTTTCAATGTACAATTCTATAATGTATTTGTATATCACATTGTGTGTTTACCACCCAACGTTAAATTTCCTTCCCTCACTGTATTTTGACCCTTTACCCTTATCTATCTCTCCCTTCCTCCCTTCCCTCTGATAATCACTAAACTCTTGTTCAGGTCTACAAGTCTGTTTGTTTATCTTGTTTCTTTGTTGGTTTCAGATTTACATTTCACATGCAAATGAAATTTATATAGTTCTCAACTTTTTCTACCTGACTTATTTTGCTTAGCATGATCATCTCGAGAGCCATCTATGTTGTCACAAATAGCAGTATTTCATCTTATGGCTGAGAAATATTCCATTGTGTGTGTGCATGTATATATGTACCACAACCTCTTTATCCAATCATCTGTTGAAGGACACTTTGGTTGTTTCCATGCCTTAGCCATAGCGAATCAACACACATTCCACATATCCTAATCAAAAACAAATGAATTACTTTCCATGCAGTATTTTAGAACCTGAAGGTCTTGGATCAAATCACAGCTGCCACTTATACTAGCTGCATGACATTGCACAAATCACTTATGTCCAAGCCCCTGCTTGTCTGAGTTAGGCGCAGGGGCTTGGACATAAGTGATCAGGCTATATCTGCACTCAAGTGGCTAGAACAAAAGGTGAATGAGAAGAAATAAGAAGGGCATAAAAGATGGAACATATAGGAAATTACGCCTGTGTGAGACACTCTAAGCAAAGGGAACAGTCAAAACAAATGCCCTAAAACAAATATGACTAATGTCCAAAGACCAGCTATGAGACCAATGTAGCTAGATGATATGAATGAATGAGAGATTTATAGAGGTCACAAAGATGGGGCTAGATCATATAGGGCTTTGTTGGCCCTTGTAGGAACTTTGCAAAGTCTCATTATTTCTCTCACAAACACTTTTTGAGGAAACAATGACATTCGACAAATTTGTTTTAAAGGTTTCTCTGGCTTCTATGATGAGAATAGCATGAAAGGGTAAAAGTAAAAGCAGAAAAATTATGGAGGTTATTACAGTAATCAGGAAAGGGAGAATGTTGGTTAAGAATCAGGGAGCAATGTATGTGGTGAGAAGCAATTACACTTTGGATATATTGGAGAAGTTCTATGGGATTTTTTGACATTAAATGTAGATCATAAGAGAAAAGGCAGTCAAAGACAACACCAGAAGTTTCAGCTTAAGTAACAAAAAAAAAAAGTTGCTCTCAACTTAGGATGGTGGAAGGTTTAGAGGGGGGATACAGATTTTAATTTTGAATATGTTGCATTTGAGATGTCGATCAAAAATGAACATGTAGTTTGAGAGAGCATTTTGGTTGCTGATATAAACTTGTGATAGATCATTGGACATAGATAATATCTTTGAAACCGATTGAAATCACCGAGATAGTGAATGTTCATAAAGAAAACAGCAAAAGAGACAACTTACTTGAAAAGTTCCCATGATACTGTGCTCTCTTGATAGGCTGTTGAATATAGTAGATTAAGGAGGAGGGAACTATTACTGTGATAAATGCTATTGATGAGACAAATAATTCCCAACCAGAATTGGCCTTGTGTTTAGAAATACAGTAGTTGGCTACCTTGTTAAAAAAAATTTTTTCCTGGAATAGAGGGAGACAAAGCCTGATTTAACTGAGTTAAATGAGAAAAAAAAATTGAAGTCATTTAACTAGGCTCACTCTTTTTAGTAGTCTCACAGATATCTCAACCTATCATGCTTAAGGCAGAAATCCGGATTTGTTCCGTCTTTGTGCATTCCATATCTGAGTATGTAATATCCTCTCCAAACAGTTGCTCAATCTAGAATCAAGTCATCCTCGGTTCCACCTTTTACTTCCTGCGCCATATTCAGTTCACCAGCAGGTTCAGTTGGGTCGACCTTCCACAGTAAATCTCAAAATTGCCAGCTCCATTTCAATCACCACAACATATAGGAGACATCATTTCTTATTTACTACTAAGACAAAAGACTCCAAAAATGTGCAGATTTCTTCCTTTGCGCTATAATATCTATCTTTCCACAAATACTCACCATACTGTGAAGTGAAGAGGCTTGGAGTGAAGGAACTGTGCCTTATTCACTTCTATAAGTGCAGCGTCTAGCATACACATTAAGTATTGAATATTTCACCAAATAAAAAGCATAAACAACCAGGCTGGAAAATGTCTTCTTACTATGTTCAGAAGCTCTCCCTATATGATCCAAGCCCAGAATGGTTGGTTATCTTCCAAGTTAACATTCAATCAAGACAGAAGTTCTAAGAAACCCTGACCAGTCTTGGTTATATGCATCAGAATAAAATCCTCTTCTCATTGGAAAGTATTTTTTCATGTCTTACTAATATTTGCACATCTTTGTCAGGAATAAGCACTTTGGCTTTGTAGGAAACAAACTCGTGACAGAAGGAATCTTTTATTTTCACTGTTATATCTTCAGTGGCAAGAACAGTGCCAGGTACATAACAGACTGTTAATGATCCCACATACCTGTTGCACCTTCATCTGCAGAAAATATGCATCTTCCATAAAACCAAGCATATGTCACTCTACCTCTGAATCTTTACATCTCCCTGGCTTAATCTGTTCATCTTCTGAACATAACTGACCATCCTATGACCTGTCTACCCTTCCTCATACAAAGAAAAAGTTATCTGTTCTACTTAATTTCTTCCCCCAAGAAGTGTCCAACACTACATGACCCTGATTTTTGTTAAAGTTCATAAATA
>NW_011918292.1:0-1011 GCF_000151845.1 Pteropus vampyrus | reverse complement strand
CTCAGTTTCTGTCATTTGCACACGTGCACAGGCAGGCACGTGCGTGCAGGGAGGCACGTGCGTAAAGGGAGGCACACGGTGACCCTCCGGGGCTGGCGGGAGCCGGCTCCAGCACCAGAGGTGGTCCTTTCTGGCTGGGTCTCCTCTCTGCTTCCAGGCAGTGCCCCTGGGCTCAACCCGGGTGGGGAGGAAGCTGGGATGGAGCCAGCCTTCCTCGGCCTCTTTCTTACCCAGGCAGTGGGGAACTGCCTGCTGCTATTAGAACAAGTAGATCTCTGTCACTTGACATCAAAACGGGACCTGTTTGGTGCGGCACTGCCCTGCCTTGCAGCTGGGGGGTGTTCTGTCCGTTCCCTGTGGAAAGCAGGGATGCTTGGTGGGGGGGGCTGGGGCCTCATGGTACAGAAGGCGGCCAGCGGAAGTAGCAGCAGCTGTGGCCAACACCCAGCACTCTGCACTGTGGCTCAGAATCCTCGCAGAGGTCCTTTACGGGCACCCTGCCGGTCGGGGGTGGGACTGGGTGAGTGGCACCTGTCTGGGTGCTCTTTGGCCCGGCCAGGTGGTCAGATCAAAGTTACCTGCTCAGACTTCTCCTGGGGACACGCCTGGGAGCCCCAGGCCACATTCAAAAGGACCTTGAATGTGGGGACTAGAACCCGCCCGGCGACATCTCTGGGAAACTGTATGCACTGTTCTGGGGGAGCCGTGGAGATTCTGAGACGGGGTTAGAGGCAAAGCAGTTTGGCGTAAGAAGCACAGTCTGGGCTGGCAGTGAGGAGGGAGAGTGTGTGGTCAGCAATGCTTAGCCAGCCTGGGCCCCCTCTCTGTCCCCTCATGCTTCTGTGGAGTCACCAAGGGCCGGGTCACCATCGGCAGAATGGCAAGGTGGCCTGGTCAGGAGAGGGCCTTTGTGCAGCTTGGTATGGTGGCCTCCGGCCATCCACAGGTGCCCAGAGAGGTGACCAGTGTCCAGAGGGTGGAGTAGCAGAGTGTGCGCATGGGGCTGACGTC
>NW_011918291.1:0-1577 GCF_000151845.1 Pteropus vampyrus | reverse complement strand
TCTCACCCCGTTCTCGGTGCACAGCCAGCCGGCCCTGGGGTACACGGGCCCTAAGGTGCTCCCTTCAGCCCGGCCGCTTCTGTGGCAGCAGACCGCGGGGGCTGGGGGTGGGGACTGGCTGCTGGTGGGCTCGCACCCCGGTGGCTGCCTTCCCTCAGGTCTCCCGTCGCTCTGAGCCCACACGACCTCAAGCAGCAGAGAGGCTGAATGAGAAGAGAGCCTGTCCCACCTGTCCCAGCCAGGGCTCCACCTGCCATCGGGACAGGGGAGGGGACAGGGGAGGGGCCAGGGGAGGGGCCAGCGGAGGGGCCAGGGGAGGGGCCGGGGGGGGGCCAGCGGAAGAGCCGCTCCAGGGTGCTGTCACAGCCCGCCTGCGTTGTGTCCATCCACCCGACATAAACTCCTACCTCTCCGTGAAGGCCGCTGATCTAGCTCAAATGCCACCTCCTTCGCCGAGTCTCCCCTCGCCTCAGGTGCCTGTGATCTTGGCTCCCCAAACTGTCCTGTGACTTTTAACCTCATAAACGGCCAGCTCCTCGAGGCGGTGACCGCGTCTTCTACCGTGTCGTTTCTGGGGTTGTTCGTGTTGTTTCATAGGGTCTCTGAGCGAGCGGATGAGCAAACCCCCTTCCGGTCCCCGCTTCCTCGTCTCATACGAAGGGAGACCTCGTCGAGCTGTGCGGGTTACAACACTCGGGAGCGCTGAGTGAGCGTCCGCAGATGGGGCGCTGAGGCAGTGGATGAGGGGGGCGGGGGCGGAGGGCAAGGCGGGCGGGAACCCCGATCCCCGGTCATAGTGTCCTCCTTCTCATGCCCATGGCCTCTTTTGCCCATCTGAGGATTTGGGGCCAGAGCCATGGGCAGCCAGGGCTCTTTCCTTCGGGTCATCTGAGCTAAAATTTCCTGGGGGAGGATCTAAGCGCTAATATCTGCTTCCTCGCACTCAGGAAAAACGGTTGCCGAGAATTCACACTCGTAAAAACCCCGTCACCTGTTTCTGAAAAGTCAATGCGCATCTGAATGTATCACATATCTTGAAATAATAACAGCGTGGTACTGAGATGACTTCAGATAACTGCCTGACAACCCCCAGCCAAGAAATCATTCGACCCCCTTGGCGCGTGTGGCCTCGTTCGCTGCAGAGTTCCTAGCACGTGGTAGAACGTCGTCAGCTCGTGACAAACGCTCACAATTCTGATCTGAATTACCCAGATTTTATTGGAATAATAACAGCCACCATGGTGGACTGACCACCTGCTGCGTGCCAGGCATCGCGGTGGGCATTTGTCACCACTGTCTCATCTGTCCTCCCAGTGACTCTGCGTTAGGTGTGACCACACTCAGTTTATTGGCAGGAAACTGAGTCGAAGGGCATCAGTAGCTCTCTGATGTCATGTGCTAACGAGGGCAGCCTGGGAGTCACCCTTCCAGTGGTTCTTAGCGCTGGTGGCACCACGTTGCCTGACGAACTTGAAGGCTTGTGGGGGGGGGGAGAGAGAGAGAGAGAGAGAGAGAGAGAGAGAGAGAGAGAGAGAGAGAGAGAGAGAGAGAGAGAGAGAGAGACTCCCCTCCATATG
>NW_011918290.1:0-2901 GCF_000151845.1 Pteropus vampyrus | reverse complement strand
GGGAGGGGTGGCTGGGATGGAGACCTAGAGCTCCTCCTGTACTTGCCCAGCTTACTGTGACACTCGGGGTGTGGGTCCTAAGGAAAGACTGCCTGCGGAGGCTCCGTCAGCCGCCTGAGGCAGCCCCTCCAGGACTGTCTAACTGAGAATGATGTTTCCAGAGGCACTCTCAGGCTCGTCAGCCCGGGAGGTGCTGCCCTTCCCCACCAGCAGTTGCCATAGGGGCGGGAGGGGACCCTGGCTGGCAGAAGGGAGCCCGGGCCACCCTCTGGACCAGAAAATAGACTCAGGCCCAGCACTAGGCACACGCGATTGTCATGCGAGCACACTGTACGTGTCAGCAGCAGGGGCCGGAGGGCTGGTGGGCCCAGGGAAGGACTCTGCCCTCCAGGGGGTACCTCAGCTGGGCCCCCTGGAGCCAGGAAGCACCCCGCTAGCCTTCTGGGTTCCTGGTCCCTGGGGCCAGGTCTCCAAGTCAAGCTTGAGAGTTTGAGGGGAGCGGGAGGGGAGGAGCCGAGGGGGAGCAGGCGGAATTGGGCTGTGCTTGAGTTAGAAGGGTGGCAGGGCCCCATGTCTGTGACTGCTGCAGGACGAGGCCAGAGGAGGGGAGGGCTGGGAGCAATGGCCACTTCGGTGGGGCAACCGCCAGGCGGGTGGGCCTTGCTCTGGGCACAGGGCTCTTGGCGCATCTGGTCACCAACTGGCTTCCAGCTGGGGGCCAAGAATGTCCTGGGGCCACGTGGCCTGGATCTCCTTGCCCCAGGCCCAGCATGCGTCCCTGACCAAGCTGGTTGGGGGAGCGCAGCCTGGAAGCTGAGGTGCCACGTGGTGCTGCTGTGGGCTTGGAGCGGGGTGGGGGTGGGGTGGGCAGTGCCTCGGGCACAGCCTGAGTTCTGGGAAATCCACACTGAACTGGAGTGCCACAGGGTTTGTTCTGGCTGGGAACAGGAGGTCCACTCCGGCAGTTAGGGGGTACGGGTGGCCTGGGGACAGGGCGGCCCCACGGCAGAAACCTGCCAGTGGGTTTCTGCCCAGCGCTGCTGGCCTTGGCCCCGATTTGACCCAAAGCAAGGGGCCGGGTGCGGGGGGGAGGGGCGACAGCGCTGCTGCCGCCCAGATTCCGGGAGATGCTGCTTGGCAACCGCACAGGTGCCGCTGGGGGCCCCTCCAGACCCAGCGGCGTCCCCGCCTCGCGTGGGTCCTGCGCGCCCTGCGCCCCGAGTCCTGCCTGCTGCTGCGGTTGTCGAACAAGAGGGAGCCGGGGCTCCAGACCCCATGCCTGCCCTCGCCTTTTTCGGGTACCCGCGACTGCGACCACCACTTGCTGGTCATCCGTCCAGTTTCTGGAATAAACCACTGAAATGGTGACACCGGACGGCACAGTTCGCAGGAGTCAGGTGGGGCATCTGATGCCGGACCCGGTGTGCGGTTGCCAGGAGGCCTTTCTGGGTTGTCCCGGCCCAGGGCGCCCCTGGGGACCACTCACTGCTGGCGCAGGCTGCTGGAGCCAGGGGTCCCGGCTTGGTGGAGCCCATGTGACGCGGTGGGTCCACGGGATGGGGTTGGGGGTCCCGGCTTCGGGTAGGCCCCGTTGTCCCTGAGGACCTCGCCCCGTGCCGCCCCGAGAGCCCCGGCACCTGCCCGTGGCGCTCGAGGTGCCCGGGGTTCCCTGGTGGCGCTCCTGGCAGGTCGCGGTGGGGCGCCAGGCAGACGTGCACAGTCTCCGCAAGCACCATTCAGCCGGGCCTGGCCGCGGCCCTTGGTCCCCAAGGACAGGGCGGGGGGGCGTGGCCCTGCACAAGGAGGCGGGGCGGAGGCTTGGTGGAGTGTATAGTTCTGAGATTCACACGTGGTAAATATTGCCTCTGCCTAATTAAGAAAATCAAGAATAGACAAAAAGGAAAATCGTCTGAGGACCTATGGCTGTCGGAGGAGGGGACTGTGGACCACGGGAACGCCAAAAGGCTGACTGGTTTAGGGCCACCAATCAAAGCCAAGTCTTCAGGCCCCTGCCGGGTGGGGCAGGACCACTCTGCTTCCGGTGCAGAGCTAAAACCCGTGTCCTCCACCAGCAAGACCACGGGGCTCTTGCGGTTACCCCCAGGGCAGACAGACCCTGTGGGGCAGTGAGAACTCAGGCCCGAGACCTGCAGGTGGTCACCGGATTCATTAAAAACCCACTGAATGGGGACGCTTTAGAACTCAGCGATGCGAGTTAGCTGTGGGCAGGTTTCAAACCATGGGCAGAAAGTGTCTGACCTACTCGTGGCCTCGGCTGGGAGTGGGTAATGGGCTGGGGAGACGGGTACAAACGGGTTTTCACCGTCACTTTTCCTTTATGGAGAACTGAAACCAAACGACTTCACATGCCCGAATGGAGGGTTTGTTTCAAGGTGTCGGTGACATTACTGTTTTGATGCCACTTAATTTTTTCAGGTATTTCTGCCTGGCCCTGAGCTAAGAGCAAGGCCCAGAAGGACCCAGAACCCAAGGGGCACAGTGTCAGGGGACAGTGACCTGAGTGGAGAGTGGCTCCTGTGGCCTGGTTTTCTGGACACAGCTGCTGCCACAACCCAGGGGCATCGTGGGGCAGGGTGGCCTCTCCCACCTGATGCCAGCGCCTCAGGCCAGCCCCGCTGCCCTGCATGACAGGCGTCCAGAGGGACGTGGGGACGCAGGCCCCGAGGCAGAACGGCTGCCCCCTGCAAGGCCTGCGGAGGGTGCTTACTGGGGGCGAGGAAGCGCGCACACAGGTGGCTGTCCTCAGTCATCACATGGTGCGGGGAGGGAGCCCCTGGGGAGCGTGGCTGCTCCGGGGCCCGGGGGGAGGGTGGGTGTGTACAGATAATAGATGCCCTTTGCAGTGCTGGGCCACTGTCGGCTTGGAGTCGAACCCAGTGA
>NW_011918289.1:0-990 GCF_000151845.1 Pteropus vampyrus | reverse complement strand
TCACATTATTTTTAAATGGGATCAGTTTCTGAATGAAGGTTGACATCTACCTTTCTCTTTTTTTTGGACTTTAATCTGCTAGACCTGTCTGAGCCCAGGCAACATGAAAGCATGTGCTTCCATTTGCCACTGAGAAACAGATTAAGAAGCAGAGATTTTTATCAGGCCCAATCAAATTCTTGCTTGCATGTTTCCAGCTTCTCCAGTTAGGGGCAGTTAAGGATCCTGTCCCTGACTTACGCAGCTTGTGGCCAAGTAGAGAAGCTGGAACCAAGTGAGCAGAAATCTATTCAAAAGAATAAAGCTGATCATGGATTCTGAATCTCCTTTGGCTGCTCATGCCTTCTCTCAAAGAGTTAAGAACCCAGAAAGAGAAAGATGTTTGCTTAACACCTCCAACACTGTGTACCAGGGAGGGCTAAATATGTTGATGTCAGTACTTGCTGGTGGACAGGACTGGGGCAGATAAAATTGATAGTTCAAATAGATCTCATTGTTAGTTCATTTTTAATAATAATAATAATAATAATAATAATAATAATAATAAAAAAATACTATTTCAAGAACAGAAAATGGAAAACAATCTGTTTGCTATTAAAGCAGACAAGAAGGAGCTAGTGGAGTGTTCCAGGAAAGAATAAACATTTTGGTTTAATCAGTTCAAGTCACCTTTTAGGATGCGATCAGTTAATGGATGAGGCAGTTGGCATTTTCAAAGAGTCTAAGGCTGTCACATGCACAGCTAAGAAAGCCAGGAAGTGGCTCATGGGCTGGCTACCACTCAGCCCATCAAGAGAGTGAGAGAGCCTCTGAGAGAGGAGTTGGAGTGGTGGGTGGCTCTGAAGTGGAAGCAAAGAGTCTATATTGAAATCTAGGAGGTAAATGACAAAGTGGTTGAAAACAGTTCATATAAGAATTAATTTCAGGAAAACTAAATACTAAGCAAGTTGGTCTCTTTTCTTGAAACGACGGACTAATATAAGAATTGTA
>NW_011918288.1:0-1610 GCF_000151845.1 Pteropus vampyrus | reverse complement strand
TGTGCGATGCTTTAATGAATGAATAAATGAATGAAGCAATCCAAGTGTATATTTATTAGAGAAAGCATTCAACCTTCAAAATCATCAAAGAAATGCAAATTAAAATGAGATTCAATTTTACACCTATTAAATTAGCACAAATTAAGAAATATAATGATCACACCCAGGGCTGACATGGTCATGGTATAACCATGGCACCCACACATTGCTGGTGGCAGTGTGTAAATTGGGTGCAATCCCTTTGGAAAGCAATTTGATAATATATATCGGAGTCATTAAAAGGCTCACACCCTTTTGTACAGTGATCCCGCTCCTGGGAATTTATCTAAAGGAAATTATCACGAAGAAGAAGGATATTTGCTGACTGTTGATGGAAGTGTCATTTATGATTGTGAGGCCCTCATTTCAGAACTCAAAGTTGAGACACACACTCTGATACATTCCACCTGTAGGCAGGTGGGCAGAATAGTGCCAGAAGTCTGGGAACAAGGACTGACTATGACTGAACCAGGGACAGAAATTATGGGAATGTGTATTTCCTGAGGGCAGGGACTTTGAGTATATCCCTTACAGCTGTATCCCTAGTTCCTAGCAGGGTGCCTGGTACACGGTAGGCTAATATTGTCAAATAAAAGAATAGATAATTGGTGAGTAATATATAACTTAATAGATTTGACCATTATATATGTTACTTACTTAGTGATCATATATATTAACGCATATGTATATATTTAACCATTACACACATACACACATATACTAAATAGACTGCTCAGTAGCTATTAAAGGTGATTAATGTACAAACATGTTTACAATATTATACATAAATGATTTATTCTTTATAGAAAGAGCTTACCTGCTAGAGAAATAGGTCTTCTTGGAGACAGAGGTGCATGTGGCCTAGATCAGGGATTGACAAACTTGGCCCTGGGCCAAATCTGGCCACCACCTGTTTTTGCAAATAAAGTTGTATTGTGGCACAGCCACACCCATGAGTTTACATATAGTGTATGGTTGCTTTTGTGCTATAGAATTTAGTACAGGCATACCTCAGAGATATTGTGGATTCAGTCCCAGACCACCACCACAGTAAAGCAAGCAGCTCAATAAAGTACACCGTAATCTTATTTCTGGTAGAGGGTCTTGCCTTCAATTTGTGAAACACAAAACATCTGTGAAGCACAATAAAACTGTGTCTATAGTTGTGACAGGAACTGTATGGCCTTCAAAGCTTAAAATATTTTACTTTCTGAGACAGGAAAGGTTTGCTGACTCCTGACCTTGCATCAAAGAGAGTTGTAAAGATGTGGGTTCCCAGCTTTCCCTAGACAGTGAAGCCTTTAAGATAAAGAACTGGAAAAGTAACAATAGAGAGAGTAGCTAGCATTATGCAGTGTTAGCTAGATGCCAGGCACAGTATTACGGGCTCACACCATTGTTCATTTAATCCACACAGCAATTCAATGGAGTAGTTATTCATATTGTCCCTGTTTCATGAGGGGACATGGAGGGCCAAAGGCTGAAGCAACTTGCTCATGCCACATAGTCCTAAATGTGGAGTCCAGACTCAAATCCGGGCCTGTGGGGCTTCACCACTGTGCTCTGCTGTC
>NW_011918287.1:0-1753 GCF_000151845.1 Pteropus vampyrus | reverse complement strand
TAAAATTTGGCAGCTGATAGCAGCTTCTGTCATTACTGTCTGAGAGTTAGCTTAGTTTTTCAAGGTGGCTGCCCTATGAAGCACCTGCAGGACACCATCAAGCAACAGACACACATCTGAGCCACTAATATCTATAAGCAACTCTTACAAGCCGGGTAAGGGCAAGGTTGAGAACTCTGTGGCTGTCTTTGTCAGCTTGGGCTGATATGACAAAATTGCCATAGACTGGATGGCTTAAACAACAAATATTTATTTTTCACAGTCTTTAGGCTAGGAAGTCCAGGATCAAGGTGCTGGTAGGTCTGGTGTCAAGTGAGGACTCTCTTCCTGGTTTTCAGATGACCATCTTCTCGTGTCTTCACATGGTGGAGAAAGTGCAATTTCTAGTATTTCTCACTAATCCCATCCTGGGGCTCCACCCTCTTGACCTCATCTAAACCTAATCTCCTAATACCAACCTGGGTGCACTTCATGAGCAAGTATACCCGGGAACTCAAACACTACCCTGATGCCTCTGCTTTCTTTCCATGCTGCCCTCTTAGGGTTAGCATTTAACATATGAATTTTGGGGGAACACAAACATGCAGTTTATAACAGGGGCATTGTCTGTCTAGAGAGGAAAAGACTCGGAAACATAATCTGGACACATAGCTAGCATACTTCTGCAACTCCTATGAGAACCTGAACCATTGCTAGCAGCTGGCTTCCTTCTTGTCCTTCTGACCATTTATTTCAAGTCGACTATTCCATGGCTCCAAGAGTCCCCCCAAAGCAATGCTTCTCAGCCCACTTGGGCAGCAGAGTCACCTACTACTGTGGCTTTTAATGTTTCGAAACATCATCTACAGTAATAAACACATTTTACATTACAACCCAGGTGCATGTGTGAGCATGCACAGGTGCGTACACACACACACACACACACACACACACACACACACACACGTACAATTTCAACAAAATTTCATCAAACAATGCTTACACTTACTGAGTGGAATTCATTCTGATATTTTCTATCTATTCCATTTTATATATTTTTTAAAAATGCTAGTCACAACCTGATAAATCGATTTCATGATTGCTAATAGGTCATAACACTTGGTTAAAACAACAACATCACTGACGAATGGTGCTCGACGAAAGTCCACATAAACCTTGTTAAGCAAGGCCTCTTGAGGAGAGAACCTATAAGTTGAGACTTATAGGATGGTTAATATTCAGACAGGCTGATGGTGTGGAGCAAACAATATTTGGGGCTGAGAAACAGCATGTGCAAATGTCAGGAAGGGAGAGAGAGAGAGATCGACATCTGGCACGTGGAGAAGCTGTAAGTTCAACTCAGCTGGAGCACAAGTGTTGAGGAAAGAGAGTGTGAGAGGGGCTGAGAGTCCGGTGGGGCCATTTGTGGTGGTGGGGGGGGGGCGGGGGGAAGGCGGTTATAATGAACACAGACTCTGTGCTGAAGACAAGGAGAAGTTCTTAATGTTGAGCAGTGGAGTGACATGGTCAGACTAAGGCTTTTTGAAAGGCCACACTGCTGTATGGAGAGTAGATGTGGGGTGCAGCAGACAGAATGGGGGGAGTGCAGATTCAAGGCTGGTTGCAGGTAGCCCAGTCGTCAGGGTCATCAGAGCACCTGTGATATGAATGACAATTAGGTGCCTTTTGTGGGAGGACAGAGGAGGAAAAAGAGCCTTTCTCTAGCAGCATCAGCCAGCCTTTGGGGCTGCATATCAGCTTCGCCCACCCTTTG
>NW_011918286.1:0-2670 GCF_000151845.1 Pteropus vampyrus | reverse complement strand
ACATTAAGAGCAGTGACAGAGAAATAAAGTATCAGAATATAAGGCATTACGAAATAAAAAAACAAAATGACAGAAGTCAATTCTACCTTATTATTAATTACATTAAATATAAATAGATAAATACTTCCACCAAAGGCATAGATCAAAAGAATGGGTAAATAAATATGTCATAACTATATATTGTCTAAAAGAAATGGATTTTAGACTCAAAGACAAAAGTAGATTTAAAATAAAAGGATAGAAAAAGATATACCATGCATATAAATAGCCAAAGTAGAGCTGAGTGGCTGGACTGATATTAGACAAAGTAGACTTTAAAAGAAAAATTAAAAGATTAGAGCAAAATTACAATAGAGAATTGAAAACACAATAAACCTTTTTATCTTAAAGTCTTTAAGAAAATACTACGAACAGTAGAAAGTAAAGAAATTAGCTACTTAGATGAAATAGTTAAATTCTTAGAAAGATAGAAACTACTGAAAATGACTCAAGAAGAAATTAAAAATCTGAATAGATTTATAAGAAGTAAAGTGATTGAATTAGTAATTTTAAAACTCCTACAAAGAGAAGTTGAGGCTAAGATGACTTCACTGATGAATTCTACCAAACACATAAGAATTAATACCAATTATTCACAAACTCTTTTTAAAAAGGAGACTACAAGAGCTTAAAGAATACAAGATCAATATACAAAAATTGTACTTCTGTGCAATTGTTACAAACAATATTAAAATAAAATTTAAAAATTGATTTAAAATACTTTCCAAAATTATAAAATACTTAGGAATAAATTTAATAGAGAAGTGAAAGAGTTATACACTTAATATTGCTAAATATTATTGAAAGACTAAAACTAAAAACTACAAAACATTGCTGAAAAAATTTTTTAATCAAAATTAATATAATGACTTTCTATATTCATGTATCAGAAGATTGAATGCTATTAAGATAACAATATTTTCCAAATTAATCTACAGATTCAGTGCAATCAATATCAAAATCCCAGCTGGCTTCTTTGCAGAAATTAACAGCCTAGTCTTAAAATTCATATGGAGAAAGTGACCTAGAATATTCAAAACAATCTTGAAAGAGAACAAAGAGTACTCATATGTTTCCATTTTGAAATTTACTTCAAAAGCTACAGTGCTGTGACAATGTGAAACTAGCACAAAGATAGACATATAAATGAATGAAATAGAAGTGAAAGTTTAGAAATGGATACATTCATAGTCCATTGATTTTTGACAAGGATAGCAAGACAATTTAATAAATGGTGCTGGCACATCTGGATGTACATATAAAAAGAATGAAGTTGAACCTCTACAGTTATACTACACAGACACACACACACAAACACACACACACACACACACACACACACACATACTCAAAACTGGATCATGGAACTAAATGTGAGAGATAAAACTATAAATCTTCTAAGAAGATGTAGGAGAAAATCTCTGTGACCTTATGTTAAGCAATGTTTTGTTTTTTTTGATGTAACGCCAAAAGCGCAAGCAACAAAAGAAAAGATAGATAATTGAACTTGATCAAAATTAAGAACTTTTGTACTGAAAACAATCAAGAAAGTGAAAAGACAATCTAAAAAATAGAAGAAAATATGTTCAAAATGTATATTTGATTAGGGACTTATAAATTGAATATATAAAGAATGCCGAGAACCTAATAATAAAAAAAACTAAATAACTCAATTTATAAATGTGAAGGGAACATGACATCAGCAAGATGACAGAATTGGATTTTCTACAGTCTTTCCTCAAAGAACACCAATTCTGACATATGCCCACAGACAAAAGTACCTTTGTGGAAGTCTAAGAGTTCAGGAGAGAATTTCCAGCACACTATTAGAGAGAAAATCCAATATTGGATGACTTGAAGAAGGTAAGAGGAAAATAATCTACTTTGCCTGCATCACCCTTCCCCTAAGGCAGCATAGCTCAGTCCCAGGAAAGATCCCCTCAGTCAGTTGTTTCTCCCACAGGGGAAAGTGAGAATGTGTGAGTAAGCTTCTAGCTTACCTGGCTATATAGGATGTTGACAAAGTTTCCCACATTTTTCTCACCCAACAGAATATTGACCAAGATTGAATCATGAAGAAATAGAGATTTTGAACAAACTGGTATCAAGTAAGAAGATTGGATTAGTAAACAAAAACCTTCCAATAAAGAATATTCCAGGACACAATGGCCTTACTTGTGAATTCTAACAGACATTTAAAGAAGATTCGATACCAATCCACCTCATACTCTTCCAAAACATTAAAGAGAAGAGAATACTCCCAAACTCATTTTATGAGGCCAACACTATCCTGATAAGAAAGCCAGATAAGACATTACGAGGGGGAAAAAACAAAAACAAAATACTGTAGACCAGTAGCTCTGATGAATATAAATATAAATATATTCAACAAAATATTAGCAAACCAAATTCAACAGCATATTAAAAGGATCATAAAGCATGTTGGACCAAGTTGGATTTATTCTTGGGAGGCAAGGATGTTTTGACATCTACAAATTAATAAATGCGATATATAATATTAACAGAATAAAGGGTATAAATCAAAATAGACGCATAAAAAGCATTTGACAAAATTCAACATCCTTTCATAGTAAAAATTCTCAACAAATTAAATATAGAAAGAACATATGA
>NW_011918285.1:0-3335 GCF_000151845.1 Pteropus vampyrus | reverse complement strand
TTAAAAAAGAAAATTACCATATGATCCAGCAATTCCATTTCTGGATAAATATCCAAAAGAATTGAAAGTAGGGTCATAGTGAGATAACTGTATACTCTTGTTTGTGGCATTATTATTTACAACAGCCAAAAGGCAGAAGCTACCCAAGTGTCCATCAATGGATTAATGGATAAACAAAATACAATGGACTGTTACATAGCCTTAAAAAAGAAGGAAATTTTGACACACGATTTCTGACACATGCTACAACATAGATTAACCTTGAGGACATTATACTAAGTGAAAATTAGCCAGCCACACACACACACACACACACACACACACACACAGAGTACTGAAACATTCCACTTAATATCCATATATAAGAAATCTTGATACCTAGATATAGGTACCGAGAGTAGTCAAATCTGTAGAGATAGAAATTAGAATGGTAATTACCAGAGACTGGAAGGAAAGGGGGATAAAGAGTTGTTGTTTAATGAGTATAGAGTTTCAATTTTGCAAGATAAAAAGAGTTCTGGGGATTGGTTGCACAACAATGTGAATGCACTTAAATTTAACTATACTTGACGATAATTGAACTATACTTGACAATAATTAAGATGGTAAGTTTTATAATATGCATATTTTACCACAATTAAAAAATTTTAAATTTAATTGAATATTTTCTATATAGGCAATAAGGAAAATAGCAAACAGGTAGGGAATGGCACATAGGATTAAAAATAGTAACTAGCCTTAATTTTTAAGTAGAAGTAAAAATGTATACATTCATTCAGTTTTTCTTTATTTATACCTTACGAGGAACAGGTGTTAATTTTTCAGCAGGAACATAAAAATTCTATTTTAATAGACTTCTTATTTTACAGTAGAATAAAATTTTACCTAGGATGGCATCTAGTAAAAGGAATTGAAATCATAAGAGCTTCCACAAAGCTCAATTATTCTTACTTTCTGACCCCTCAAACTCTGAGCTTTAAATCTTCCATTTCTTTACATTACCTCAGGCAGTATCCTTCCTAACAAAATCTTATTATCTAAGTCTCTTGAACTGTACAGAATACGTGAGTGATGCAGCTAAAGAGAGGGGCAAGTAAACCAAAGTGAAGGGCTAATGAAATGCATGATAGAATTGAAATAAAGCTTACTGAAATATTTGGTAAAAATCTCATTTTAAAGATTAGTAACCTATGACCAAGAAGGTAATGTGATGTATCACAAATTACATAACTAATTAGAAGCAAATAAGATAGAAGAACCAGGAGTTCGTTTTTTTCTTTTATCATAATAAAGCTAATTTGTATGCAACCCGATTCAAGTAGTTATTCTCCAACTTAGTACACACATGAAGCTGAAGATGCAAGATAATTTTATCTTTTACTTTTATGTGGTGGATATTTAGATTTTTTCAATTTGACTTGAAGGCCATTTTGCCTCCCATTAATAGTAAAAAATATTTTAATCAGGATTTCAGTTTATTTAGAAAACATTTTCTCAAGTAAGTCAAACTAAATCTCTTTCATTTATAGACAGTAAAACATGTTCTTTCTTTCATGTTTCTTTTCATGTTACTATAATTATTTAATAAGGATAATGTTTACAATAAATTTTACAATGTCTATTTCTGTCATTGTTCAGATACTTGCCCATTTCAAATTTCACTAATTAGAATTATCGTCAAGAATCAAGGTCATTATTTCTACCAATATTCTCAATTTAGAGAATATTTTCTCGAGTAATTTCTACCAATATTTTCAATTCTAATTTTGCAGTTTTCGAGGTTACTAACGAAATGTGATCCTTCTGCGTGTAATTTTGACAACTATTTTTATAAGTACCAGCATAAAATCATGTGAATTGGGTCAAAATATAAGTGCTTGAATTTATTTCTTATCTAATCTGTGAAAAAGTGTTAACAATTTCTCTTGATATTCTAGACTTGCTCTCATGACCAAAATACTTTCAAATACTCTGCCTCTAAGTAATAATAAAGAGAAAATCACCAGCTCATACAAACCAGGTCAAAATCTCCTGCTTTCATCACTACTCAAGAATTCTCTTTCAAAGGCTATTTCACCAACATCTGAGTACCACCTGAGGCAAGATATGTAGTAAGGATGTTGCCCTTTACTGGTTAAGATGAGCCCACGAGAGGTGTTTGAAGCTCCTTTCATAAAGATTTCATGCTGATCACATGACAGGGCTTTCTACGTCATTTTAGTGAAATTGTAAACATGTGGAGAACAGGAAGCCTGCAGAATTAGTGACTGAAAAAGAGTGATTTAACAGGACGTAACAGTTTCCTGATGGAGCTGGTTTGGCTTGAAACTGAGAAGCAGTGCCTGCAACTTTGAATAAGCTGTGGAGGTGGAAAGTGATAAAAAAAAAAAAAAAAAAAGGATGTTGCATTAACCCTTTGTGTAAAAAAATGACTTTCACTGGGAGAAACATTGTCATCAGTATTGACAACAAAAACACATTTACTAAATCCACTACTGTAAGTGTACTTATAAGGTAAATAAAATGATTTTGAACATCTCTGTTTCCTGGAGGAGGAAAAAAAGTATTAGTTCACTTTCTTCAGAGAAATTTGAAAGAGACAGTAGCTACTCCATTATGTTTTTTCTAGGAAATTTCTAGGAAAGCAAGATTAAAGTCAACTAATATATGATATTAACTATACTAAAATAATAATTTTATGTAAAGAATTTGATGCAATAAAGTTGTATTTTAAATGCTATGTGAAGCTTACTTCTTGTTGAATTTATTTCTAGTTGAATATACTCCCTGTTTCTACCATTTAAAATATAGGCATAAAAATTGCTCTTGTCTGAATGTTAATTTCCCCCCAAATTCATCTGTTGAAATACTAACCCCCAAAATGATAGTATTAGGAGGTGGAGTCTTTAGGTGATACCTTGTAAAAGTGCCACAGGGCTCCCCAGCCCCTTCCACCATGTGAGTGCACAGTAAGAAAGTACCAGCTATGAACCAGGAAGAGGGCCCTCACCCAAATGCTACCATGTTTGCTCCTCTAGCTTGGACTTTCCAGTCTCTGGAACCATAAGTAACAAATTTCTGTTGTTTATAAGTTACCTAGTCTGTGGTATTTCGTTATAGCAGCTCCAACTAACTAAGACGATAATTAAATTAAGAAACTTTAAAAGCAGAAATCAATAAAGTAATGAAATGTGAGTTTAATTTGAAATTTAAAAAAGGGAATAGAGAAATCAAGCCTGACAATTAACTTTAAGAAGAGCTGCATTAGAAGCAAAATTTATTCCCCAAATTCTGAAAATTAAAACAAGTATTCTGGATTATAAACACAGCAGGCA
>NW_011918284.1:0-808 GCF_000151845.1 Pteropus vampyrus | reverse complement strand
GCCCTCTCCTTTCCTTCCTCTGCCTTTTCCTTTGCTGCTGACTTCAGCGCCTTGCTCAGAGGGGTTGATATGTCGCCGGAAGGGGGGCGGGGTGGGGATCCAAAGCCGAGACAGGGGAGAACTCCTGCCCCTGGAAACCAGAGCGGGTGCTGTGGACTGGACAGGCAATGTGCAGTTAACTGCCAGTGCAGTGTGAGCTGGGTGGCAGGGAGGCCTCGAGAAAAGCCACCAGGCCAACTAGTGGTTAGGAACACAGATGCAGCAACGTCAGTTAGACATTTATATGGTTTATAAAACGACCCCCTAACTGCTCTCTCTCCACCCAGCCACTGCGCTGATGCTAACTGTGTCCCCTGCAGCCATTTGTTCCTGCGGCTTGAACAGGCTGAGGCGGCCACTCTGTGCCGGTATCGTCATCGTCACAAAAAGGGAGGTACCGCTGCCCGTCCCACGGGGTTGCTAAAAGCCGTGGGTGACTGACGGGAGGCACTGGGTGCAGCGCCTGGCACAGGAGGAGCCACGCAAGGCCCCTTGATGGTCATGGTCGGAGAGGCTCTTGCCGACCCCTGACACCCCCGACTTGTCACATCGGGGACCTGTTTCTGTAGGTTGGACATCGCCCCTTCTGTAATCAGTGGTCAGACTGCAAACACTGTGAACCGTAAGGATTATAGGCGGTCGGGTGGTGTTAACTATTTGTGAGTCGGGTTTATCGGAGTAGCTGCTGAAGCAGAGGGGGGAGGCGGGGCACAGTCCAGGGGAGTGGGGGGTGGGGTGGGGGGGAGGGGGGCCTGGGCCCTCCCAGCCC
>NW_011918283.1:0-2423 GCF_000151845.1 Pteropus vampyrus | reverse complement strand
TCACATTCCCCTCTCCTTGCCCTGCCACCTCCACCCCTCTCCCCCCACCCCGCTCCCCCCACCCCCCGATCTGTATTGTGCATATATTAAGCCTCTGGAAAATTCCCTTTGAACTGAATAGTAAAGCAATACTGAACTCAATGTGTGACCTTCTTATAGACATACACGCCTCTTAGGCTATGTAAATGTGCTTTCTCAAAATTTCCCTAAGCAGAAATTGTAAAAGTGCTTATGTTGCAAAATGATTATTTGTATTCCAAAGTAAATAAATGTTAATGGAGAAAGATGTTAACAAAGCAAAGACTTAAGTAGATAAGAGATGTTTTGTATGCCAGAAATCGTTTGGCATTTGATAAACATGGTAAAGTTGAAGCATAAAAATACAGCATTTTTAGTAGAAAGGTGTATTGTACTGAATAATGTACCTTAAGACCATATACTATTATTAATCTTCTTCTTTTATCTTTCACTGAAATATCAGGAAGAAACAGTCACAGCTATGATGTGAATCATTTCTCATAGGATCATATCACATTTGTGTAGCTTGCCTCATCTCACGATGTTATTTTTTGCCAAATGACTAACTTCAGCTCTACCCAAAAATCTATTCTCATCTTCAACTTAGGAAAAAGCCTCTAATAAGTAATTAATTTCCAGCCTCTAATAAATAATTAATTTTCTATATTTATATCAAAATCTACTACTCTTTCATTTATTATTTTTAATTACACTTCAATCTTGCCTAGATTCAATAAAATCATATATTTAAAGCTCATATTTCTGCAATTAGTTCAAAGTTGAGTTAACTTTTAATTAAAACTTAAAGAAAAAAACAATTTATTTAAAGTTCTAATATAAAGGAAGAAAAGCACATGCATTCAGATGTATTTGACAAAATATTGGTCTTATTAGATTCTAATTCAGAGAGATCATAAAGTAGCCTACAACATGCTTTTCTTTAAAATAGATTCAAAATATAACTACATTTATGCTTTTTTCTTGCAATTTCATGTAACATGGAAATGCATTTTATTTAAAATATAGAAATTATAATTGAGTACCATTAAATGAAAATAGAAATGTAATATTTAAGAATCTGTAATTTTAACATTGAACATATATTCTTTTATAAAAATATAAAATGCAATATTCGAAGGCATGTTAGTTTGAAATTAATATTGTGTACTTTCTTCAATTTTCACTAATTTACAAATTTATCTTAATTTTAATTATCACTTTCAACTTATGTATAGAAAAAGATTATGTACAGAAAAAATGATTTATCAATATCCATGTCTTTAGTAAGAAAATATCAGTTAAATACATTATTTTTCTTTTTCTATCTATGCATGAGAAAGTTCCATAGGCTTCTAAAGCTAAATCAGATTTTAGAGTCCATGTTACAAGTTGCTGTGAGGGACATAAATTTGTATCCCCTGGGCAAAGTATGGGATGGAGTAGGTTTCTGTAAGGATTAAAAATGCGTTATATGCTAGGGAATTGAAACATTTTCCTATTATTGTCTTCTAATACATACAACTTTTATTCCACTGACATTTATTTAGTTTAAGATATAAGAAAAAAGCTACTTAATATTTTCTCATATATTTAGCAATGATATTCATATACATGTAGATATAAACATATTGACTATATAATAAATATATGTCATAATACATAAAGAAAGAAAAAAGGTTCTGATTAACACATTCCTATAAATTATTGAATATCAAAGATTAAGGAAACAATCCTTAATGTAGAACTTACCACTGAAAGGAAGGCAATACTGGTCCCACTGTGACTTCTTCAAGGCAGCAGAAAAAGCTGGAAGAAGATGAAACAATATATGTCTGTCTGAAAAAATAATGTGATCCAAGAAATTACACCTGGTCAAATTGTCTCTCAAGGATAAGGAAACTTCAAGACATTTTCAAACATCATAGCAGTCCCAGAATAGAACCACATTGAGCACTTTTTTAAAGAAACTACTGAGTCTTAGTATCCAGCCAAGCAAGGGGTAGATTAAAACAAACAAAGTAAACAAACAAAAAAGCTGCCACAGCTACAGTAAAATTACATCACAGTTAATTACAATAAGCAAACGATCTAAATATTGAAATTTGACCAACCTGTACAAGAGCCATTTAAATTGAGTTATTATGTAGGAGAAACAATAAGAATGCATCGAGAAAGCACATTAACATGAATATGAGTTGTAGAGTTAGATATACATAAACAGGACTAGCCAAAAGATAAAGAGAAAAAAAATAAGAAGAATTAGATAATCAAAATGAGTGTATGAGTGTGTGTATGTCTGTGTGCATCTTTGTGTGTTGAAAAGTAAATATCCTCTAAGATTCTGCACGGAAATACTGAGCCCATAAACTAGAGTAAAGGAGATATATATATATATTATATATATA
>NW_011918282.1:0-3029 GCF_000151845.1 Pteropus vampyrus | reverse complement strand
TCAGATTTTGTTAATTTTATCTAATCTCCTTTTTTATGTTCCAGGATCATAAGGATACATTTTACGTAGTCTCATGTGCCATTAGGCTTCTCTTGGCTGTGACATTTGCTCATAACTGTCCATTTTATTGATGGCCTTGACAATTTTGAGGACTGTTGGTCAGAAATTTTATAGAAAACAGACAATTGGAATTTGTTTTATATTTTTATCAAGATCATACTGAAGTTATAGGTTTTGGAGAAGACAAAGTGTCATTCTCATCATGTATATCATGGGTACATACAGTTAACATGACTTATCAATAATGACATAGACCTTGATCACCTGGCTGAGATAGTGCTTCTCAGTGTTATCCACAGTAAAGTTACTCTCTTTTTCTTACTTCCATATTCTAATTTTTGGAATGAAGTGATTATATATGATTCACATTAAGGAGTGAGGACTTAACCTTTTTTTTAAGGACAGAGTACTTCTATAAATTTTTCTGTATGGGAGATTGATTGTTCCTCCTCATATGTATGTTTAGATCGGTGTGGACTCATAAATTTTTATTCTACACTTTGAATTATCATCCAATAATAGTTTTTTTTCTTGCTCAAATTTTATACCTTTGGCCATTGAAAACTCTTTTAGTTGGCTTTTATGGCTCTGACTTACCTATGTCACTGTGATTTTTTTGAGAATTTTCTTATGCTTTGGCACTACAAGATGATCCAGGCTCAGTTCATATATTTCCTATACAGGTACTAAAACATATTTTTTCATTCTGAATATCTATATAAAATATAACAAATATATAAAAGCAAATAATTTTTGTACTTGTGAATATAAATTGATATTCTATAACTATTTGTATACAATTACATGTTTATATGTAATATATTACATGGAATAAATATATACATGGATACATACATGTGTATACATGCATACACATATACAAATACACACATAATCACACATACCTTTTTGAAAAGGTGAATCACCAGCCATAATTAGTTACTTCATCCTGAAGTTTACTCTCAGCTTTTTAACACTTTTAAAGTAATAATATTTACAATCAAAATCTGTATCTATTAAATAACAGGTAAATCAAGCATTTTATTAAATACACATTTTGAAGTTTATCTCATCACCACTTAAAAAATAATTTGACAATTTTTTATTTAGCTTTCCAAATAAAAATGCTAAATAAAAATTCTCATTTGAAAAATACTCCAAAATTAGAAAAATAAATCGTCTCATGATGTAAAGAATTAATGGTAAAGAAGGTGGATTTCTTTCTTTAAAAATAAAAATCATTTAAATCAATCTATTTTCCTTAAAAATGTTTACATCTGATTAAGTTTAAGCTTAAAAATAGACCTCTGTGTTCCAGATATTTAAATATTATTTAAATGGCAATAATTTTCTATTTTAGATTCCCTATGACTTTAAAATATAAATACAAATTAGAAATGTTAAAGAACCAGCTCTTAAGTTCTATTAATTGCTGAGTATGTACTCTAAAAGAAGGTGCTACAACAGAATAGTTGGAGACCCTAAGCTTATTTATTCCGGGTACAAAGGAAATACAATGATAATTAATAAAACGAGCATAATTATTTGCTAATGTTCTCTTATTTTTTTTAATAAAAATATTCTCTCTCTTAAGAGATATCTTTAGAATGTGAAAACCACTCTTTTTTTATAGGCTTAGAATTGAACAAACACAAAGATGCATTAAGATGTCTCATACCAGATAGTCACTGAGTTTGTATTTAGCGACCACAAAAACTGTATGTATGTAAATTTATGTATTTGTGCATATTATGTGTACATACATAATATATATGATATGAAATTTGAATATTATTTCTGATGTAATCAGTTTGCTCTTAGTCACAAAGGAATTAAGAATATTTTATTTCACTTCTGTATAAAAAATTACCTTTCAGTCACTTTTTTGTAATTTTTTTAACTAAAAACATATTTTAAGATAAACTATTATGAATGCTAAGATTTATGGATAAGGCCTAGAATGAAAATTAGAGCACTACTTTTTATTATTTTGAAGTTTCAATATGATTAGGGAAGACTTAATTCAATTTTTTTTCCTTATTTTTTTATTTCCTCTCAGGAGTGAGATATCTTAGAAGAGAATGAAACATACTAAGTCTAACTGAATTAAGTTTTATATTCAAAATAGTTCAATTATAGGAAAGGAAGCAACTTTATAGCAAGGGCAAGTATATATTACTGAAAACTTCACTTGTCAATTAGTAATTTTCATGGTTTCAACAAAGTTCCATTTATTAGCTACGAAGTGAATTATTTTTTGCAGCTAATGTCTCATCATTATTTTTAAATTTTTTTGCACTTAAAACCTAACTCTTTTTTTATTATTATCAAATGTATTGTAGTGATATTGGTTAATAAAATTATATAGGGTTTCAAGTGTACAATTTAATAATACATCATACATACTACACACATTGTTTGCTCACCAGCCAAAGTCGAATCTCCTTGCACCAACATATATTTGACCCCTTTTATTCTTAACTACCTCCCCTCCTCTCTTTCCCTCTGGTAACCACTAAACTATTGTCTGTGTCTATGAGTTTTTGTTTCTCTTGTTGTTTATTGTTTTCAGTTTTATATCTCACTAATGAGTGAAATCATATGGTTCTCAACTTTTTCTGCCTGACTTATTTTGCTTAGCAATCCCCATCGAAATTCCAATGACACTTTTTAAAGAAATAGAACAACAACAAAAAAATCATCTTATTTGTATGGAATCACAAAGGACCACAAATCCCAAAGCAATCTTGAGAGAAAAGAACAAGGCCGAAGGTATCACACTGCCTGACTTCAAATTATACCACAAATTGGCCATAATCAAAACATCATGATATTGGTAGAAAAACAGAAACAGAGACCAATGGAACAGAATTGAGAATCCAGAAATAAACCACCATATACATGGTCAAATAATTTTTGACAAAGGAGCCAAAAACATGCAATGGAGAAAAGAGTGCCTCCTCAATAAA
>NW_011918281.1:0-1798 GCF_000151845.1 Pteropus vampyrus | reverse complement strand
TACTGTGTCGATGTTTGGGTGGAGAAAGACAAGTACTCTGGAAAAAAGTAGAGCAAAGGTCATTGGCGTCGACTCATCGTGGGACCCGGGGCGGGGGTCCCCGCCTCTCTGTGGGTCCCCCTTGCCGTCTGCATCATGAGAGGGTTGGACCAGATACCTTTAAAATTCTGTTCGGCTTCCTGTCAGGAATGTCACCGGTGGCTCAGTGGGATAAGAGTCCCGATTCCTCGGTTCAAGACATAATTAATATTTTTTCTCAGGTATTGTTTTGTGTTTCTGATGTTGAAAGAGGCCTGGGATTCACGGATGATTATACCCATTCCTCTTTGCTGGAAGCTTCATTAGCCCTTAGATAGATTTGAGAAGAAGGGTTCACCAGCGTTATCGATAAACTGTCCTTGTAGGATCACCGGTGGGACTGGCGATGAGCAGATGCTCAGAAAATATTTACTGAAAAATGAGAAGGCGACTTTTCAAAGATGTGGAAGATTTGGTATCATTTCCTAAACGCCAATGAAATGTCAGCCATATTCATTATTCACCCATGAGGTCCAGGTACCTTTTGTAGAATATGCACGTGTGACTTGTCCACCGATTGGGTTTATGAGCCCGCCGGCTTGGGTACAAGGAGCAGAGAGCTTCCATCTCTTTGTCTGAGCCTGGCCCCTTCTCTCAGCACCATCTTTCTGTCTTCACCCCCTTTCTTGATACACTGGGATAGGCTTACCTGCCAGCTGTCTCATGAGGGTGTTGTGAGGATTAATGAGATAATATTTTTTAAGTACTCAGAGATCTTGTGATGAAAGAGGCTATAAAAGTACAAAGTGTCACTATTATTATAATTAATGGCATTTCTGAGAGCTTTCAAAGTGCACATTGGGTTAGACAGGAGACAGAGGAGGTCCCCGCTCCAGGAGTCAGCTTTCTGTGGCAGAGAAACATGCGAAGGAGCCTGCACGTGGCTGACACGGCCGTGAGGAGCTGGGCTCACATTCAGCTCCGGAAAGGGCATTGAGAGACGGACCCCAAGCCTGGGGGTGCCGGTGGTAGAATTGCCCGATGCTGCGAGGTACGGGATGATCTGCAAAGATGGCTTCCCTTCGGGGCGAGGAGAGGGCAGCTCATGACCAGACCTCAGTTTAAGCATCGAAGCAAAGTGCATCCCTGGGGCGTGGTGCTGGTGGTTGTTTTTTCTTGTTAGGGAGCATACGCTACATCTGCCAGAGTCCTGCTCACTCCTTTACTTTAGGAACAAGGATTGAGCTCCCACTGAAGGCCGAGCCCCTGGCCAGGCAGGCACAAGGGCTCCAACAAGAAGTGACGCAGTCTCTCTATGCGAAGAACTCAGAATCTGGTCGGGGAAAGAGGTGCGTTCCGAGCTTCGAAGCCGTGAAGCCAGAAGATGGTGGGACAGAAAAGGGTCATCTCGCCAGACTGTGGGACCCAGGGAAGGCGTCCTAGAAGACATGGCCCCTGAACTGACTTCTGAAGGTCCAAAAGGGTACCTAGCTGATGAGAGAGGGAGAAAGAATGTGGATGTGACTGTAGGGGGCAGAAGGGTCACCCCAAGCAGAGGGACCAGCCCGAGTGAAGCCAGGAAAGGCAAGAGCACATGCTTGACATGGGTAGCTGTGAACAGGTGGGCCGGGCAACAAGACAGCAGGCAGAGGAAGCCAGACGAGGCCCGCCTGATGGGAGGCGGGTCGGGTCTGGGGCAGTGAGCTTGCAGAGGGTGGGGGAAGGGGGCTGCGGGGACAGCGGGGATGGGGGGGGACGGCCAGGACGGCAGGGAGCGTGA
>NW_011918280.1:0-1482 GCF_000151845.1 Pteropus vampyrus | reverse complement strand
GGCTCGCCACCGCTCTGTGCTGAATGGGTGACACTCTGCCACAGCAGCGTCTGCACGGGTGGGAGCGGCAGGCTGGCGCCACGACCGAGGCCCGGGCCGCACGTCCTGTGCTCAGGCCCCACGCAGCTGTGGGAGCCGGAGCCGGCTGCACAGACGCCCCGCTGCTCCTTTGAGAGCGTCTCTCTCTGCCGTGCAGGCCGCTCGGTGCTTCGCCCGGAAGTCGGCTCTGTTTCCGAGGCCTCGCAATGTTGTGAACTTTCATCCGTTTTTTTCTTGCACTGTTTGGTGTTTCCACCTCACATCGACCCCTGTGACTGGATGTGGATGTGAACGCATTTTTCTCTCCTGCCCGCTGACATGCAGCTCAGCTCGGATCTGCCAGGTGCCGGGTCGTAGGGAGAACGTGGGAGAAAGCTGTGTGGCAGACGGCACAGGGGACAGTTGCAGGCAGGACGAGGGAGGAAGACAGGGACAGAGACAGGAGGAGATGGCCCGTGGATGAAGGTCTGCTTTGCTTAGGCAAAGAGGGTGACAGAGAGTGTGAAGAGGAGACATTGGCTGTGTCGGCGGCTGGACAGGGAAGGGCAGGGGGCACACAGTGGCAGCTGGCAGGGGCCGGCAGTGCCCGGAGGGGCGGCCGACTGGAGGAGCCACCTCTGTCCGTTTGACAGGAAACACTGCCACCTTGCTAGGTGCCAGGAGGAAACCCTTCTGGGGGGCAGGAGACCACGAACCAGAGATTTCAGGCCCATCAAACAGATGGCCTTGCTTTTAAGCGCGCTGGCCCGTCAGGCGAGGCCCTCCTGAGCCTCGGCCCTGCGAGGCTTCCTCCTAAGCGGTCCCCTTCGCCGCCTGCTCCCCGAGAGTCATTCACCTTCTTCCTTTGCTCCGTGCCGGGGGCGGGGAGGAACTCATCCAGAAACTATCAGCTTTCACCTCTCAACTTGAAAAATAAAAGCAGTATTCCTCCTCAGAAAGAAAGAAAAACATCTCGTTAGATGCAAAAGAGAGACCGCAGGGAAGGGGTCCCGACGACAGCAATCTCCCCGTGCCCCCCCTCGGTTTCTCTTCGCCCCTCCTGCCCCCTCCCCGCTCCCCTCTGTGTCTCCCCCAGCCCGTCCCTCCCTCCTGCGTGCAGGCTTGTGAGTGACAGCTGAGCAGCCTGCCACTCACCACTTCTGCTCCCCAGGCACGGGTTAGAATGTGGCTGCAGACTCAGCGGACAGCGACGCTTCAGTACAGATGCCGAGGCTCTTCCGGTGTCGTTTTCCGTCCTGATTAGCACAGGGCAGGGCTGCCGGCCTCGCCTCCCGCGCGCTGGGCCGTTAGCAGAGAGGATGGAAGGACCGTGGGGCTGAATGGGACATCGGGGAGGGCAGTCCGTCACCGCACTCGGCAAAAGCAGCGCAGGGCTGCGGCCGATGCCCTTCTCCAGGACAGTTGCATTTCCGTCACCGAGACACTTGGAAAGGTATTTTCCCG
>NW_011918279.1:0-44290 GCF_000151845.1 Pteropus vampyrus | reverse complement strand
GGTGGGAGGGAGGGAGAGGGAGAGGGAGAGGGAGGAGTGGAAGAACCGTTAACGGTTTAAAATTTGAAAGCAATGTTAATGGTTTACAATTTAACCTAAGGACAATGAAGAAGCACTGGAAGAGTTTGATCAGGAGGAGCACAGATCATATCTGAGTACCAGAGAGATCTTTCTATGGCTAGTGTGGGGGACATACTAGAGAGGACAAGCCATGGAATGGGGGCCCAGGGAGGAGATTCTGGGGCCTGGACCAGTCCAGGGGCTGGGAGATGGTGAGGAAGCATTAGGCTGGAGGCATTTTGGAGGTAATGTTCTCCACTCTAAGCCTTTGCTCAGCACAGCAGTCCTGTCAGGTGGAGTTTTTATGCTTTTCAACCAAGACTTCACACGCAATTATGCACTTAGTTAAAAAGAAAAGAGTACGAAAGCGTTTATAATAAAAATAAACTTCCTTCTTCATCCCCACCCTAGGTTTAACTTCCGTCGATGACTTCCTGTGTGTCCTTTCAGGAGTGGTGTTTTGTAGTTTTTCAGTTTTCAACCAGTTAACTATATCAGCTATTAAAAAGTTAAATCACCACAAAAAAGTAAGGGGATTAAAGAAAAAGAATTCAGCTCCATTACTGGATCTTTCACATTTATACAAGGTTTCTGGTGGATTCTCTTGTATTTTCTAAAAATCACTATCTGCCAAAAATGGCACATTTACCCCCACATTTCAAATTGCATCATTCTCCATTTCCCCCCTTGTCTGATTGCATTACTAGTATCTTTAAATAGTATCATGATAAAAAAAAACATTGGATCTATTTTTCTTTTTTACTCATTTGCCTTTTGATTTTACTCTCTTGAAATAAGGAATGTTTTATTTTTTATGCTAATTTTTAAACCTTTTTATGGTTGGCTTTTGTGTGTTGTGCTTTGCTCAGAAAAGCCTCTAAAAATTCCTGGCTAAATTTCCTCTGGTACTTTTGTAACATTGCTTTTCTTTTCTTTCCTTTTTATTTTAAACTACTTTATTGTGATATGACTGACATACAAAAAGCTGTACATATTTAATGAACACAACTGAATAAGACTGTAGGTATTTGATCCACTGGAATTTATTTTGTTATAGAGAGAAAGGATCTCATAGAGCAGCGGGAGGGCTGGGTGGGAGGTGTCTCTGTTTTTGCTCCCCGGATAAAGGCTTTGGGACTTCTTCTACAGGGACGATCTAGCCCAATTGCCCTTCCTGACCATGTGCATCAAGGAGAGTCTGCGGTTACACCCCCCAGTCACGATGGTCTCCCGACGCTGTACCCAGGACATCCCGCTTCCTGATGGCCGGGTCATCCCCAAAGGTGCCATCGATGACAGGGGGAGGAGCTCCTGGGCAGGAAGAGGAGCCCGTCAGGCCTGGGTGACCTTTTTCTAACTGGTCCTTTCTCTCCCACAGGTGTTGCCTGCGTTATCAACATTTTCGGGACTCATCACAACCCATCTGTGTGGCCAGACCCTGAGGTGCTGTCTCCTCCTCCCCTTATCCTTGTCCAGTCCTGTTGGGGGACCTAGGGGAGGGCGCAAGGTTCTGACCAGACAAATTAGACATCACCGCCCCTATCATACACATGTCTGCCTCTCCAAGGCCGGCTGCCTTGGGAGACCCCACCCAGCAGCCTTGTCTTGGGCTATCTCCAGGTCTATGACCCCTTCCGCTTCGACCCAGAAAACATCAAGAAGAGGTCACCTCTGGCTTTTATTCCCTTCTCAGCGGGACCCAGGTGAGAACAGCAGGGATCTGAGTCAGGGGCAGGGTGATGTTGGGGCGAGAAGGGGGAAAATTGAAGATGGTGAGCATCTCTCCTTCCCTGTCCTCTCAGAGGTTATGGGTAAGGGACTGGGGAATGGGGGTTGGGTGTGACCAGGGAGTGGCCCCCAGTGTGCTCAAGCACTCCCCGCCCCCCCACCTCCGCCCCAGGCCTGCTGGTCTGAGTCGGGGGCTGGAGCCTGGCGTACGCCCTGCCACGTGGGGGCCCAGGCATGCTTAGCTCCCTTCTCTGTCCCTGCGGGTGGGAATGGCGGTCCGGGCCAGGTCCCGGGCCAGGTCCCGGCACAGTCCCCTATGTCCTCCCGCCCGCAGGAACTGCATCGGGCAGACCTTCGCCATGAACGAGATGAAGGTGGTCCTGGCACTCACGCTGCTGCGCTTCCGCATCCTGCCTGACGACGCGGAGCCGCGCAGGAAGCCGGAGCTGATCCTGCGCGCCGAGGGCGGACTTTGGCTGCGCGTGGAGCCGCTGAGCGCGGGCCCTCAGTGACCCTCTGTCGCCTGGCCTGGGATCCACCCTGAACCCACACACCTCCCTTTGCAGGTTCCACGGAAACAAACAAAGAAACAAACAAACAAAACTGTACTGTCACCTTTGCCCCAGCCTCCCCGAAAGCCAGCAGGGGGCGCTTGGGGCCTGGCTGAGTGGGCGTGGCTGGGTGGAGGGGTCTGGTGTCTGAGTTGAGGACCCTGCCTGCCTCTCCAGCTGACCACAGGATCCCAGGTTGGTTGTGGGTTCTTCAGGAGCCCAAGCACGGATTTTATCCATGGGCAAGAGGGAGCCATGGGAGGTGGTTGATCAGGAGAGGGACCAGGGTTAAGGACGCACTTAAGGGCTACCTTTGAGGCCCTGTGTCACGCAGGAGAGCCCATAGTGGCTCTACAGTCTAGCCAACTGGACCTCGGTTTTGATCTCCTAATATACCCAATCTTTTCTCACGTCAGAATCCTTCACAATGTTTCTATGGTTACTACGTTAAGATGTTCACTTAAACATGACAAGCCTGGTTGCCTTATAGTTTGTGTCTGATCATTACAGTAATTGTACCTGTGATATTGTCTGTTGTTTTTGCTGGTTTTCATTCATCGTGTCAGTGTTCTTGTGTGTCTGATTATCTTTTTATGGATAATGGCTATCCTATTTGAAATAATATTTGTAGCATTTGGAGACGGCAGCTTTCTGTAAAAAGAACCCTAGGAAGCCTGTTCGTTGAGGATTGTGTTCAATGAAGTTCAGGGCTTGCTATACCCAAGATCACTAAGTTTAATTCAACCTGAAATCACCCTTGCTGGTTCTTTCATTCTCACCCTAAGTGGTGTAGCTTTTTGAGGTCTCCACCATGTGAGGAGAGTTCCTACAAATTCCCCTTCTTATATCACCCTGGGCTTTAATTTTCTTGCCTTGCCGTGAGGTCACCAAGACAGTTTCACATTTTCTTGACTTGAGAAATGCCTCCAGAGCAAAAGTGTAATTCGTATTCATTTTATCTCCAGGCTTTTCCCATTTGTGTACTGTCTTCCTAATTCTTTACCATATTTTCAGGTCATTTATTCACTTAAGAAACTAGAAAATTATCTAGCATTGAGAGTTGTTTTTAGAAAGCTGAAAGTTTAATTAAAATAACATAGTTTGCCATTATTGGAAACAGAAAGTCTCATTTGGGATTTTAAATGGTCTTGATCCAATTATTACTCCACTCTTGGACGTATTAAGGGTGATAATTTTCCTTACATGTATAGAGTTGCAGACCACAAAAGCGCACATCAGGATTTAAGGGGGAAGACTGCACATCATCCAGAGACGCTCGACTTTGAACCAAGTGGAGGGAGCAGGTGGATGTTGGGGTTGGCTCCCTTGTGAATGTTGTGAATGTGCTTCTTGTATAGGAAGAATGGCACGCATGGAATGGTTTGGTAGTCAACAGGGTAGACTGTATAAGCGGCTGCTAATTGTGTATACTGATATTCATTTTTGTCCTCTTAGAGTTTCTAGCTTTTAGCTAGGTGGATGGCAGGCTGAAATACAGATAATTTTTGAAAGCTTTTCTTGAAGCTAGAAGAGCTAAAAACAGCTCTCCCTCGTTCCATATGGAGAAGTCAAAGATTATGTGGTCATTCTGGAAACCTTCCTTATCTGGAATACCTTCTATGCCGTCTTCCCCCTTCCTCCTTTCTGCTGCTTAGAACATTGACGTGGTAGCTGGAGCTCCATCTTGGATCCTGAACACAAGACTACTCTTTAAGGAAGGAGGAGCAGGTAGCTGGAAGCAGTCAGGTTGAGATGACCCTGGATCCAGCACACCCAGGAGTTGTACTCTCAAGGTCACAGTCGCAGTCTGTGTCTACTAGCTGTTTGGCTCGGGGAAAATAGTTTCTCTCTCTAAGCCTCAGTTCCTTTACTATATAACAGTAGCCACTTTACCGCACTGTTATGGGGATTGAATAAGCAAGCGCATGCAACACGGCCGAGTCGTTATCTGATAAGCTTCAGTCCTCGGTGAAGATTAATTTTCTCCCTTTCCCTTCTTTTTGCATCATGTTCCAAAATGTAAAATGTTTTAAAGTCGTATTAGTTAAGTTTAAGTTTTGGGAAATATGGCATCCTGCCGTTGAAGAAAACTATCATGAGAAGATTCAGTAAATTCAACAAACGATGCCTAGTTGTATCTGAGAAATTACAAGGGTCTCTGATGTGAAGCTGGCCTGAAGCTAGGAACAAGAAAAAAGTTTTTTTCCCCAGGCCTGTACAACCCGGACTTCATTTCTGCCTAGACGTTCTGGGAAGTGGAGGTCTCATGGGCCTGCAATAGTGAGAGGAAGACAGAAGGGGAAGGAGTGGGGTGAGGCACTTCTTCCAGCACCTTCCAGCGGCCGCCCCAGGACTTGCTCCTCTCTGGCATAGGGTCGGGGGTACAAGTGTCAGAGCCTTTTAGGGACCCGCTCGGTGGGGGCCGGCAGGCTTACTGGCTGCAGCATGAAAGAGGAATACTGTAACATGGAATGAGTAAATACTTAAAATGATCTAAGCTGAAAATTCCATTTTTCTTTGCCTTTAGAATCCTTATTTAAAATATTTGTCTTAGTCCTGTAATGATATGTCTTCACTGAAGAAAATGCCAGTAGGAAAAGTAAGAAATATAACACATCCATATCAATAATCTAAACATGTCAAAATCACTGTTCATATTCTCTGACATACTTCCAGGTTTTTATTTACTTGTAATCTTTATACAAATAAAATTTTGAATTCACATCTAAATAGATTACATTTACATGTAACAAGCACATGAGAAGATGCTCTACATTTCAGTCATTAAGGAAACGCAAATCAATGCAACGATGCGATACCACTTCTCAGCCACTAGGATAGCCAGAATCTGAGAAAGGGAAAATGACAAGTGTTGGTGAGGATGTGGAGTAATTGAAACACTTACACATTGCCGGTGGAAAAACACCCACTGTGGAAAACAGTTCGGTGGTTCCTTAATGAATTAAACCATATTACCATAAGACCGAGCAATCCCATGCCTCGGTTTGTAGCCAAGAGAATCAAAAATGGGTGTTGAAACAAAAACTTTTACACAGTGTCCGTGGTGGCACGATTCACAATTGCCAAATGGTAGATATTTGGGAAACAATTTGAATATCCATTAGCACAGGAGTGGATAAATAAAATGTGATTTATCTTCCACAAGGAATATTACTCTGTCATAAAAAGGCAGGAAGCACTGATACATGCTACGAAATGGATGAACTTCAAAAACATTATTTTAAGTGAAAGAAGCCAGACGACAAGGTCACATACTGTGTGACTTAATTTATATGAAATGTTCAGCACAGGCAAATCCACAGAGGCTTAAAGGAGATTGGTGGTTTCCAGGGTCTGGGTCGGGGGAGGTGTGTGGAAGGGGAAATGGAGAGTGACCCCTAATTGGGACTAGGTCTCGTATTTGGGTGGTGAAAATGTCTTGGAACTACATAGAAGTGGTGGTTGTACATCATTGTGAATGAGCTAAGTGCACGAAATTGTACACTGTATAGCGGTTAAATGGTAACTTTTATGTTATGTGCATTTTTCCTCAAACTCGCCCCCAAACTCTCTTTTATCATATATATCTTTGTTAATCTGGGTTATTCATATAATAATATATTGCGAACGTATTTCCATGCCATTAACTCATCTTTCCATGATATAAAATCATCATTGTGGGGTCTTTAAAATCTTTAAGTGTTAAGTATTTAAACTGCTCTTTTTTTTTTTTTTTAATGGCACTGTGTTAGAAAATAGTTCCAAAATTTCTCTCACTTTGCACGAATTCTCTTCATGCTCATTGATGGCCGGAGGTATCGTTATCAATTATATATTGGATTTCTCTTAATGAAATAACTTTTGGTGTAGAAATTTTATTTGTATAGCAATAGGTAAACATACATTCATGTAAGATATAGGCGTGGTTAAACACCTCTCATAGAACATGTATGGCCTGGCAAGTCTACAGACACTGAGATTCATGGTCCTATTAACAGAAGTAGACTACTGAGAAGGGAGAAGGTGACACTTCAGCTCCCCGAGGTAAGCACTGATTTCATCCTCACACCAGTCCTATGGATCCAAGAGATTAACTTACTTGCTCAGGGTCAGTCAGTCGGTGATGGTGGATGGGGTGAATTTGGCCAGCTTTGCTTTAGAGATACATTTTAACGTACAAAAGATGTGATTTTCAACGTATGTCTCAGCCCTAGGCACATCAGATCACCTGGAGAATACTCCAGGCTCAGTAGATGAGGCCGACAGGTGGTGCCTGCATTTTTAAATGCAATATTTTTGACAGGGGATACATTCACTCGTCAAAAAAAGAAAATGCACAGTGAAAAGTGTTGGTTCTCCATATGTCCTTCGTTTGCCCAGTTTCTTCTTTAGGAAACTCCCTGTGTATAAAGCGCTATTTATCAATATTTTATTTTTTATGTATTATGCTAACAGTGTTGTATATAAGTACTCTTTATCTAATCCCAAATCACAAAGGCTATTTTCTACTTTTTCTTCTAAAAGTGTTTAGTTTTAGATTTTACATCATTTCGTCTACGATCCATGTAAAGTTAAATTTTGTACAAATGTGAGTTCTGAGTTGCCTTTTTTATTGGCATACGGATGTGCAGTTATTCCAGTTGTGCATTGACTTGTCTTTCATGTTTTTTTGAAAATCAATTGACCAAATTTGGGTGGATCTCTTTTAGGACACTTCTGGTCCATTGATTTATGTGTCTAATCTTTCACCAATACCACAGTGTCATGATTACTGTAGTTTCACAGTACGCCTTGAAAGGGGTCATGTGAATCCTTAAAGTACACTTTTCCTTTTAAAAACAAAATTGTGGCTATTCGAAGTCTTTTGTATTTTCACGTAAATTTTATAATAATTTATTTGTAGAAAAAGTCCTCTTGGGATTGCGATTGTAATTTCTTCAAATCAAGAGATCAATTTGAGGAGTCTTAATATCTTAACAATATCGAGTCTTTTGATCCATGAACACTGTCTCTCCATTAATTTGGGTCTCCTTGGATTTCTCTCATCGGCGTCTTGAAGTTTTTTCATCATAGAGATCCTGCACGTATTTTGTTAGATCTATACCTGAGAATTCCACTTTTTCTGATATATAATACTTTTTAAATGATATTTTAAAACATATATTTCTCGATTCTTAACTGGTAGTATCGTATATCGGGGTTGGCATACTTTCTCTGTAAAGGCCCACGTAGCAGATGCTTTAGACCTTGCGTGCCCCATCAGGTTTCTCCTCCTCCCCTTCCTCTTGCTCCTCTTCCAATCCTTTAAAAATAGAAAACAATTCTTAGCTTAGAGACTGTACAAAAAAAGGCCGCAGGCCAGATTTGGTCTATAGATTATAGTTAGCTGACCCCTGGAATACAGAAATATAATTGATTTTTGTATATTGAGTATGTATCCTGAACTCCATTGGATGATGCCCATTGGAATACAAATAATGCTATCATTTCCTCCCTCAATCTTAAAAAATCCTTCCTTTGGAAAAGGGAACCCTCATACATTGTTGGTGAGATTGCAAATTTAAAGCCGCTATGAAAAACAGTATGGAGGTTTCTCAAAAAATTAAAAATGGGTATACCTTTTGACCCAGCAATTGCACTTCTGGGTATTTAATCAAAGAAAACCCAAACAATAATCCGTAAAGATCTATGCACTCCAATATTCATGGCAGCACAATTTACAACAGTCAAGATATGGAAGCAACCTAAATGCTCATCGGCAGACGATTGGATAAAGAAATTATGGTTCATATATACAATGGAATATTACTCAACCATTAAAAAAAAAATGAAATCTACCATTTGCAACGACATGGATGGACCTAGAGGTTATTACGCTGAGTGAAATAAGTCAGACAGAGAAAGATAAACACCATATGATTTCACTTATATGCGGTATCTAAGGAACAAAAAGCACAGACGAATCAAAAAGAGACTCACAAATATAGTGGACAATTTGGTGACGGACAGAGGGGAGGGGAGTTGTGGGGCTGGGAGAATGGGGTGAAGGGTTAAAGAAGTACAAATTCGTAGTCGATAGTTGGGCACAGGGTTGTGGAGCACGGCACGGGGAATGAAGTTAGCATTAATACGATGGCTAAGTGGAGGGCCAGAGGAGGGAGGGAACAATTGGGGGGATCGTTTTATAAACAATATAGATGTCTCAACAATGTACTGTATACTTGAAACTAATTTAAAGAAATAAGTTTATAAATATATATATGCTTAAAACCTTCCTTTGACCCCGCTTTTCTGCCAGTTAAGGCACATTTCTTTCCTCCACTATGTCTCAAACCCCTTCAAAGAGTGATCTGTGCATGGGGTGTTAATGTCTCCTCTCCCGGTACAAACAGGCTTTGAGTCTCCATTAAGGGTCTTGATGGCGGATAAATGAGGGAGGAGGGGAAGCATGAGCCCGTGGGGCCTAGGACCCAGCTGCACCTGCATTTGCGATTCTTAAGACACAGCGGGGTCTGGTGCTGTCAAGGCCAGGCAGTAGGGCTTCCTTCCTCTCTGGAGCTTGTCAGAGGCTCCCTCTGCTGGACGGTTCGGGATGACAGGCTCTAAGGCATCTGGTCTCCATTAGGTCAGTGTGCAAGTGTATGTGTGACTGTGTGTGTGTTTGTGTGACTGTACACACATGTGTGAGTATGTGTCCATCAGAGCGTGTGCATGCAGTTGTATGCGCATGCGTGTGAATGTGTGCACGTGCGCATTCGATGCATGTAAGTCTGTGTGCGACTTGTGCACGTGTGTGTACATGTGTGTATGTGACCGTGTATGCAATGGAGTGACACGTGGGTGCATGTGTGTGCACGTGTGTGAGGGTGTGAGTGTGTATGTCTTGCAGTCAGTTAACCAGGCTGTGCTCCTGCTTATTGCAGCAGCTGCTATCCAGAGATTCCCGCCCCTGCTCCCAGACCCCAGCCTTGCAGCAAGCAGGAGAAGAACATTCTGGAGAAGAAATGTCCTTGCAAGCAGCCCTGACCAATGACGGTGAGTGCATTTTCTCTGCTCTCTCCCCAGGGTCCCCAGAAGGACTGAGCCTCAGATGCCCACAGTGGGAGCTTCCTAAAGGGAGCTTAAGGAAATTCCTTTCCCTGCTGCCTTCCCTTCCCATCTCACTTCCCCACTGCCCTGCTGGCATCTCCTGGAATCACCTCCCAAAGAAACGACTTGCAGTTGAGCTCTCGTCTCAGGGTCACCTCCAAATAAAATATCTGCACTCAAATCTTTGCCTCAGAGTTCGCCTCCGGAGAACCCAAACTAAGACACGTGCAGGCTCGCTCTTCCAAAGCCATAGGCCTATTATTCCTCTCTTGTTACAAAGGAGGAACAGGAGGCTCAGAGAATGCAAGTCACTTGCCTAAGGTCACACAGCTGGAGAGTAACGAAGCAGGGCTTTGACCCCGAGCCGTCTGGCCCCAAGCCCAGTGCCTGTTCCCCTCCTAGGAGCCACCTCCTTGCTAGGGACCGAGGGAACAAGAAGGACATTCATAGCCAGTAAGGTCCCTGATGTGTGTGCTACAGGGACCTAAGGCTTATGGCTGGTGCCTGCGTCCTCGTTCTGTCGTAAAATAAGAAAAATAACCGCAAACACATGTTTGGTGTTGACTGTGTGTCAGGGAGCGTTGTTGAAGCACTTTGCTCATTTGGATTCATCTGATTTTCACAGCTATCTTGTTATTACAATTTTTAGATAAGAAGACACATACCCAGAGAGGTAGAGGTCTGCCTAAAATCACACAGCTCGTCCTGACTTGAAGCTGGCCCTGGCACCTGGAGTCCTTGTTTTTAACCACAGGGCCCTCTGGCTTCTCACAGGTGTGTTTATTCAGTCCTACTACATGCCAAGTGTGGCGCTAAGCATTTTTCTTGTAAAAATAAAATTTATAATTACATATGTTGGTAATTATAATTTAAAAAGCTATACAGGATTCCTGTAAGACAAGGAAACAGTTGGTAACTGTAAATATTTAGAAGAAAAAAAATTTTCTTTCCTCTGCCCCCCTCCCATTCCAGGGAAGGACTGTTCTGTGCCTAGACAAACATCGGTGAACATCCACATAACCGACGCTGAGGATTCCCATTCCTCGGGGGACTGTAACAGTTGGGTCCTGGTGGTGACCTCAGATGGAATAAATGTAGAAGGTTTAAGAAGAGACCACTCATGAAGGTGCGGGCAGGGCCAAGGGACACCATCGAGGCTAGTGCAGCACGTGGAGGCTGGCATCAGCTGAGAGCTGCCACCATCCCAGGCTGATGGGAAGGGAGCAGCTGTTCTTGGAATCCAGAGGGAGTAGCTGTACAAGAAAGTGACGGTAGCCTTCGGCAGAGGGCGGATGTCATTCCCCTGACCTCAGGTGGTTGCCTGCAGGTGCCCTTCACTCACCAAACACCATCTCGGTATTGCCTCGGAGAGGCAGCAGGTAGGTGGGCAGAGATGCCTGATGTAGCCCATGGCTGCAACCTGGGTCAATGTCAGTAGCACACGAGCCCCCCGATGGGGATTCACTCGGCTCCCCTGCACCTGGAAGGGCCCCTTGCAAGCTGGCTAAGCAGATACCCTAATGGGGAGCGAAATTCTGTCTCTCTCCCTGTGGGCTCCTCTGCTCCTTTCGAGAGATATCTTTGGGGTCCCCCTTTGTTGTGTTTTGGATGAGAAACACCCTTTCCCCCTCCACAAGGATGATCTCTGTTGACCCTTCTGAGTGGTAGGGGTGGTCAGGCTACTTTTCAGAAGTGTTACCACCCCCAAAATCCAGAGAAAGTTGATGTCAACTATTGTGGGTTCTCAGGACCTTGTTGAAATTTTCCTTGCACCTTATTTTTCCAAAGCCAACTCCTCAGATCGTCTGGTACGTCTGCCAAGATGCTGGCAGCCCCGGGCTAGTGGGTGATGTGTCTGCAAGAGCAAGTCAGTTGCCCCATCTTTACTGTGGTAAGTGAAATGTAGCAGCAGCTTCTGGTTTGGGGTCAGGCCAGATTTCGCCATCACGGCGAGTCTCCAACAGGGCTGGTTCCGCTTCCCTCAGATGTTGGTCGAAACGGCCTCGCTGTCCTTGTTTATCTCAGCATGTCTGAGGAAGGAAGCAAGAGAGACAGACTCCTTAGGCATCCAGTTGTCTCACCCTGTGCTGGGCTTTTACAGTCCTGGCCCAGGGGCGGGGCTGTGGGAGATGCATAGTAATCTTTATTCACTGGCCACTCCCCCGTGTCATTCAGGTTTGTGCTCAAAGGTCTCTGGGAGGTCCTCCCTTATTGCCCCATGCAGAACGGCTCCCTCAGTCACCTTCTGGCACTTCTCACTCTTAATTTCCTTCATTACTGCCCCCATCTGACTTGGTCTTATTTCCTGTGGGCAACCCCCATCAGACATGAGCACCATGATCCAGAGGCCTCATCTGTCTTGTTCATCCCGGGTCCCAGGTCCTAGCATCGTGCTTGGGACAGAGTAGGTACCCAAGTGCAGTTTGTTGTTGAGGCACGAACTACCTGGGTGGTATATCTTCACCTCTCTGTTTTACCGAGGAGGACGTGAGGCTCAGAGAGGGCAAGTGACTTGCCCGAGGTCGCACAGCCAAGCAAGCGGCAGAGCTAGGATTTGAACTTGTTTCTGCTCAGTCCAGAACTTGTTCCTTTCCAACATTCAGAGAAAAAGGTGAAACTCCAGCCAGCAGGTATCTGTGTGCTTGTTCTGGAGAGACCCAGGCTGATTCCTGGGAGATGTGTCTTCATGGCGACGCAAAACAGGAAACTGCTCATCTACTTCGTGCGCCAACTACGTGCCCTCCCCACTGTGCCAAATCCTATTTCTTTTGAAAGTTGTGTTTTAGTGATAAAAGTCATAGCAGCTCAATGTGGGGGAAAGAAAGCATGAAAGCCATATAGCAATTTAAAAGGGTTAAGACTCCAGTTCTTCTTCCAATTCCACTGTGATATGGGAATTTTTTGGAAGTGTTTCAATGTATATGCAAAACGTGTGTGCACACAGACGCACCCACATTCCTACGTTTTGAGGTAGATGGGACTATGACTCACGTGTCACTCCCCCCCTCGCCCCCCCAGAGAGAGCATTTATTTCTTCCTGGGCCTAGCAGGCTGAGAGCAGAATACAGACGAAGGCACTGGGGCCTGTGGGCCATTCATGGCCTGGAGTTTGTCTGCCCGGGTGGTAACTGTGAACATCTGTGCCAGGGTGCACGGGGACTGGCGGGGCCCTCCCAGAACTGAGAGAAGGGCTTTGGGGCATGGAAGCCATGCAAGTGTTGGCTTGGCACAGATGCGCTGGAGGGGTCGTAGAGTGGGTGTGAGGTGGGTGTGCTGGGGCTGAGGGGATCCGTGGGGGCGGGTGTGTTAGAGTGTCTTTGAGCCGGGATAACTTGGCACATGGCACGTTAGGATGTGTTGGGCCCTGGCTGTTGACTGAGGAGCTGGGTGCCAATGACTGCGAGTACGGAAAGGCCGGTGGATCAGCAGGACCCACGAGGACATGACTGCAGACAGGATCAGCCCTGGGAGAGACCGAAGAGTCCAAGGGGACTGCTACAGCAAGGCGAGAGGGGGAGAGGTCTGGTGTTCCCATCCAGGAATACAGCCGACTGCAGCCGCTCCTGGATGTTCACCTGAATTTGGCCGGTGCCACATTTGCCAAGAGATCTGAAGGTACAGAACGTGGTGTCCAGCCTGAACAGGCAGCTGATGAAGTTGTCAAAATCTGTGTTCCCTCTTATCCAAGTAGCCTCTGATGATCATGTCGTAGAGATGCTCATTCACATGGAACCCTGCTGCCTCAAAGGCCCTTGGGTGTTCACTGCTATCAATGGTTCCTGAACCATCAACACAGAACCGTTTGTATATGGCCTGCCACTTTTTGATGCTGTTCCACAAATACTTGAATTCCTCGAAACTCAGCCTGCCCGTCATGTCACTATCCATCACGGCCCCCATGCTGTGACACGTGTCAAAGCCAAAACCATCGGTCTTCAGATCAAGGTTTTGGGTCACGACCTTGTTGAGAACATTCACGAGTTCTGTGGCGCTGACCTCCATATCGTCTCCAGCCAGCTGGGCAAAGAGCCTCCAGAACTGCCAGAGCCCCTCATTCTCATTGGCCTCGATGTCGAAGTAATGGGTGCATGGGGGCGGGGGCCCTAGGTTGTACTGTGCAGCTGCCTTGCTGACGGTGCTAATGACTCACCCAGGATGCACAAGGCAGTTCCGCCACCACCGCTGCCACGGCCACCATCTCTGCCTCCAGCCCTGGGAGAGTGCCCCTGAGTACATTCCCCAGGCCCCTGCCTCTGCCCTTCAAGAACGAGTGGACCAAGAATATGGCTTCGGACTCAAGATTCTGCCTCTCTCATCGGTCGGCCATCTGTCTGGTGCCTGGGTCTGTGGCTGCGTCAGCCAGGTCACATATCACTTTTTTTTTACAGCTTTATTGAAATATAATAGACAATTAGTTGCTTATATTTACATTGTAAATTCAACAAGTTTTTTTCAGTTGTAGTTGGTGTACAATAACACATTCATTTCATTTGTACAGCATAGTGATTAGAGATCTATACAACTCACAGTGAACACTCCACTAAATTTAGTAACCCTCTTCCCTCTTACATGTTTATTACAACATTGCTGACTATTTTCCTATTTTATCTCCATGACTATTTTGTACCTATCCGTTTGTACTTCTTAATCCCTTCGCCCTTTTTCACCATAACCCCCAACCCCCTGCCCATCTAGTAGCCCTCAAAATATTCTCCGTATCTATGAGTTTGTTTTCATTTTTGTTGTTGTTTATTTTGTTCTTTAGATTCCACATGTACATGAAATCATGTGATACTCGTCTTTCTCTACCTGACTAACTTCATTCAGCACAATACCCTCTATGTCCATCAAAGCGATATCTTTTTCCATCCCCTTCCTTTTAGTCTGTGTGTGTCTTTTCATCTGAAATGAGTTTCTCGTAGGCAGCATATATAGGTAGGAGTCTTATTTTCTTATCCACTCAGCCAGTCTTTCTTTGGATTGGAGCATTTAGTTCTTTTCCATTTGAAGTCCTTGTTGATAGTTATGTAGTTATCACCATTCTTTATTTATGTTTTTGATACATGTGTTTTCCTTCTTCTTAAAGAAGTCCCTCCAACATTTCCTACAATTCTGGCTTGGTGTAGATGAATTCCTTCAGCCCTTTTTTTTTAGGGAGGGGGCGTCTGGGAAGCTCTTTATTGTCCTTTGATTCTAAATGATAGCTTTGATGTATAAAGTAATCTTGGTTGCAGATCCTGGGTTTTCATCACTTTGACTATTTTGTGCCAAGCCCTTCTGTCCTGCATAGTTTCTTTTGAGAAATCAGCTGCCAGTCTTACGGGTGCTCCCTTGTAGGTAACTAACTGCTTTTCTCTTGCTGCTTTTACTATCGTTTCTTTGTATTTAATCTTTGGCATTTTAATTATGATGTGTCTTGGTGTGGGCCTCTTTGAGTTCATCTCTTTTGGGACTCTCTGAGCTTCCTGGAGTTGTATGTCTATTTCCTTCACCAGGTTAAGGAAGTTTTCCATCACGATTTCTTCAAATAGGTTTTCAACTTCTTGTTCTCTCTCTTCTCCTTTAGGTGCCCCTATGACACGGATGCTGTTACTCTTAATTTTGTCCCACAGGCTCCTTAAATTATTATTATATTCTTGGCTTCTTTTTTCTTGCTGTTCTGATTGGATGTCTTCTGCTTCCCCATCCTCTACATCGGTGATTTGATCCTCTGCTTCATCCATTTTGTCGATTCCCTCTAATATAGTCTTCATCTGAGATAATGTATTCTTCATTTCTGACTGGTTCCCTTTTATAATTTCTCTTTCCTTTTTTACGGTTTTTAAATCTCTTTGTTAAAGTTTTCAATGAGTTCACCTACACCTCCCCTAAGTTCACTGAGCATCCTTATAACCGATGTTTTGAACTCTGCATCTGTTAGATTGCTCAACTCCATTTTTCCTGGAGCTCTGTTCTGTTCTTTCATGTAGGTTCTGCTTCTCTGTCTCCCCATTTCGGCAGACTTTCTGTGTCTGTTTCTATGTACTAAGCAAAGTTCCTAAGTCTCCCAGTCTCGTTAGCATGACTTTGTATAGTAAGTGTCCAGTGGCACGGTCCTGAGAGGGGTTCAGCTGCAGGCCATCTGTTAAGATTCAAGCAATCCATAGATGCTGTGCTTATAGTTGTCTCAAAAGGCCACACCAGAAACCGAGGCCAGCTGCCAGTAGTGTGGGTCTTGGAGCTGCTCGGCAAGAAGCACAGGACAACTGACACAATTGGATGTGGCTTGGGTAGGGCCATGAGTTTGGGGGAGATGGTGTTTCGGGGAATCCTCTGGGTGGAGTGACCTCTGTTATGCAGTTTGATGACATCTCAGCTATGGCGGCACAGCGTCCACACACTGGGGTGGGGGAGGGCTCAACAGAGGAGCAATGGATACCGCCAGCACTTCTGTCTGGAAGAAAGCCTTGCCTCAGGCCCTCACTCCAACAACTCGATGTCCCCCTGTGAGTCCCTGGTGCTTCCTGAGCAGTCAACCCGGTGCTGGTGCTCAGAGTGAGCAAGTCTGTCACTGCAAAAGTCTGGTCACGGGCGGCCTGCTGCATCTGCGTACACTCTGTCCTTCTCAGCAGCTTCGGACCAGGCAGCCTCATGTCACCGCCCGCTCCTGACTCCTACCATTGCAGGGTAATTTCTTATTTCTCTCCCTAGTCATAGGGCTTCTCTTTATCTAGACCCCAGGGAACTCTGCTTTCTGCTTGCTCCATGTTTCCTTCACAGCTTTGGTGTGGTCGCAGGAGGAGTCATACAAAGCCTTTGTCATCTACGCCACTTTGCCCGGTCTTCCACATATCACTTTCTAAATTGGGACATTATTGATATAAAACTCTATTAGTTCCAGGTGTCCAACATAATGATTCCATATTGATCACCACAATAACTCCAGTTAATTTATGACAACTCTCATAGTTACAGAATTTTGTTCTTGTGATGAAAACTTAAGATTTACTATCTTAGGAACTTTCAAATATATAATGCAGTATTATTAACTATAGCCACCATGCTGTACGTTCCATCCCTAGGACTTATTTTATAACTGGGAATTTGTACCTTTTGATTCCCTTTACCATGTCCCCCACCCCTTACCTCTCACCTTTGGCAACCATCAATCTGTTCTCTGTATGTAAGAGTTCGTTTTTTCGGGTTGTTTTTTAGATTCCACATATAAGTGAGATCATACGGTATTTGTCTTTCTCTGTCTAATGATTTCACTTAGCATAGTGTCCGTAAGGTCTATCCATCCATCCATCCATCCACCCATCCATCCATCCATCCATCCATCCATCCATCCATCCATCCATCCATGTTGTCACAAAAAGCAAAATTTCCTTCACATATCGCTTTGGAATATACTTTCCTCACTCTGCCTTTGTCTGCTAGAACTCTTGCAACACTGAGGTTTTATCAGGCCTATTTTTCAGATGTAAAAACTGAGGCTCAGAAGGGTGACAAGCTGTGCCTAAGGCTGGTCACTCACGCAGGGACCACCACCGCTGGTCTGACACACACTTGCCTCGCTCTGGATGGGGGTAATAGGGCCCCTGGAGAAGGACCAGTTTCCGCCTCCCCTCTATACTGGCTGGAGGGCATTTCATAAGTCAGGTTTGTGCTGTTTGGCAGCTGAGATGTTCCTAGTTGTGTGATTTGAGGGGACATTCAGGCCTGTGTGATTTGGAAACTAAGACCTTCACCTTTGGGGATGGTCTAGCCTCCTCAGTCTTGGAGCAAAGTCCCCACCTGAGATGCCCTTCTATTACTTTATCTTGTAATCGGTGGAGCCCTGGTTGGGTAGGCCCTGCCCTCGTGATGGCTGCAGAGCCCTGCTGGGGTTTGAGTTCTAGGTCATGGCTGGTGAATGTTCCACACCCACTTAGAGCTTCGATATGGGGCCAGATTCTGCTGCCCACTTTGGCCTTCCTAAGGATCCATTGCGTAATCTCATGGGTTAGTGCTCTCAGCCCCAGTGTCAAAAGAACAAGAACCTGCTTGCCTTGCTGTGCAGCCTGGGTGTCCCATTCCATGTCTGCCCTTGAAGACCCTCCCTCTTTATTCAGGTCTCTGCTCACTGTGACCCCCGGCCTAAGGTAGGACCTCTCCCCCAGGCATATCACTGGTCACTGTCTGATAGCTTCTGATCATTTATGTGATCATCGCCCATCTCCCCATGAGACATGAGCCCCTTGACAGCAGGGACAATGTCTGCCGTGCTGCCTGCTATATCCCCAGTGTCTAGAACAGTAGTAACCAGACAGAACAGATGTTCAGTAAACTTACGGTTGTCTGAACAGCCCCGGGAGGTATATGTTTTTCGCCTTATTTTATAACTGAAAACAATTGAGAACTGGAGAGGCGAAGGTGTTCCCCTCCCCATGTCCCTTGCAGAACCCGGACTCGGAGGTCTTAAAGCAACAGGTCTTCAAACTTGAAGAAGTATACATGACTCGCAGCTGGGATGCAGTTCTGAGCCAGTATTTCTGGGCGGGGGTGCTAGAAACTGCATTTCCCGCAAGCTCTCTGGTGATACTGATGGTGGAGATCTGAGGAGCACATTTTGATAGCCAAGTCTTAAAGCTCATGACAGCAAAGCTCACTTTCTTTCCCAGATATTTACCGAGCACATACTATGTTCTAGGCTTTGCTGTCACCTGTACTGTCAAATTTACCGCAAGTTGCTTCACTTCTCTGAGTCTCTGGTTCCTTTTCTGTAAAAACGGACCTGTGAGAGTGATATTGCAGAGCCGTTGGCGGGGGGGGGGGGCGGTCACACAGCAACAACCGGAGCAACAACAATGACTAGCATCTATTGACCCCTTCCTCTGTCCTATGTGTCTTACACGCAATTGTTGCTTTTACTTATTGCCAGCATCTTGGGAGGTGGTGCTAATGAAAAATGAGAAGGAGGACAGCTTAGTGCTTTGGAGAACCCAGTGTAAAGGCTGGTGCACATCCTGGCTCCACCAGCTGTGTGACTTTGAGCAATTCACTTAAATAGAATTCAGCTTTAGTTTCCTCATCGGTAAAACGGGGAGAAGAAGGCTCCTATACCTGACGGGCTGAAAACATATTCAGTGGCTTATGTTGTCAAATGCTGGTGGTGGCTGCCATTCCTGCTCTAGGCAGCATGACCATTCTTGCACACAGTAGGCCTGCATGAGTTGAGTCCCTCGGGGCACTGGGAGCTCTTTGTCCTGCGTGTCCTAGGACTCTGGTTTATCATGCTTTGGCCCTGCCCCCTGTCTCTGATATGGAAGGACCTGCCAGCATTTGAATTCTGCCCCTGCAGAGGGGAGGAGATTCTGGATGGAGGGTGCAGGGCTGTAGGACTAGCCACCTGAATCCCCTGACCAGTGGGAGAGGGGAGAGGGAGGTTTGGAGCCTCCTTGACGTACTACCAGTGTCAGGAGAACTGTCTTTCCCCCACTCTCTCGCTCAGTCGCTCTGCCAGGAGCCCCGCACTTCGAGCAGTCCCTCACCTAAGACAACCCCCCAGAGCAATTCTAGACAAGATTAAGGGCCAGGAGCAGAGCAGTAGGTCAACTGGAAGGATAACTTATGTGGTGACACAAGGCCTCAAGATATCTCCTTTCTGGAGTTACTACATTGGCTGAGATTCACCAGTATATACATCCCCGGATTAATAAGGTATTCTTCCTTATGAGTGGAGGTGGAGCCGCGTGGCAGAGAGAAAAGGCTTGGGCTTGGGAGTATGACAGATCTGGGTTCCTTCCAGCTCGACTACTTGGGCTAGAGGTTTGTGATCTCTGAGCTTCAGTTTGCTCTTCTGTTAAATGGGTGTCTTCCCTCCCGTGGATGCCATCACCTGGGTTTCTGCCTGATCCTCAGGGCACTGGCCTAGAGAGTGAGGGGAGGGGGATGTATCACCTTCAAGCAGAACATCTGGCACATAGTAGGTTTACTTTACGTGGCGCACCTGACACACAGAAGGAACATTTTTTATAGAGTACCCAGCACCTAGCAGGCATGCTTTCTATAGATCACCTGGGAGACAGTAGACCGAATTTATATAGAGTGTCCAGCACACAGTAGGAATGCTTTAATTAAGTCCTTTGCACAGAGTACGTTTAGTTTATGTAGAGTACCTGACGCACATGGTAGGTGTGCTTTATGTAGAGTACCTGGCATACACTGAGCATGCGTTACCTAGAGTACTCTGCATGCAGTAGGTGTGATTTATATAGAGCTCCTGACACTTAGTCAGCATGTCTTATGGAGAGTACCTAGTGCACAGTAGGCACGCTTTATGTACAACACCTGGCAGACAGAATTTTATGTAGAGTACTTCGCATACAGTGGGTGCACTGTGTGGAGAGTACCTGGCACACAGTAGATGTGGTTTACAGAGTACACCTGGCATATAGTAGGTACACTTGAGGTAGAGCACTTGACACACAGTAGGCCCACTTTTGGGGGCACCCGGCACAAGTAGGCACATTGTAGAATGTACATGGCACACAGTAGATGTGCTTTATATAGCGAACCTGGCACACAGTAGGCACACTTTATGTAGAGTTCCTGGCACAGAGTAGGATGCTCTTTGAGGTACCCAGCGCACAGTAGGCACACTGTTCATATAGTCCTCTGAGCGGAGACGTTTTACTTTATGTAGCATACTGGCACACAGCAGCACAAGTCCTAGCTGCCAGCCCTTATCCTTCACTCCATCTTTTGGGGGGTTCCTGATCCTTGCCACCTTCCTGTGGAACACACTTCTGTTACCCTGTCAAGATCTCATCTGGCATCCTGTTTCTCAGATGGAAGAATGAGCCCAGAGGGAGCCATCATAGCTGGCAGTCAGAGCCATGCAAGGGAGAACGCATTCGGGGTTTCCCAGATCTGCCCTCTCCTGTCTGGACCTCTCAGTTTTACCCTCCTTGCCTTAGGTGCCCTCTTTTCCCTAGGCCCTTCCTGCTCTGAAGCTGACAGGGAAGTGCCAAGCCAGGCTGGATTGTTTGTTCCCAGCAGGTCTAAGTCCAGGCCCTAGGTTGTTTGCAGGTAGGACTTGAACTCCTGCCAGGCTGTCCACCTAACATAACAGATGCCTGAGTCTTTTGTCTCTGAGTAACGCAAGTGTGAGCTGATTCTGGGCCCAGGTGGGAGAAGATTTTGGAAAATGGGGTAAGACGTAACTGGCAACACTCAAGTTCAAACTTTTACCTGCTACACCCTGGCATTGGGAGGGTAGGGGAGACAGTAAACTTGGGGGCCTAGAGTCACTTTTGCTTACCCCTCGATTTGACTCTACCCGACATGGGAGGTGCTGAGTCCTGAGGATCCAATATCCACACTGCATGAACCCTGAGCTGGTTCCTCTCTGGACTCAGGTGGCACTGGCTTCAAGTTTTGGGCCACCGCCAATGGGGAGGAAGTGGCGAGTTCATTTGGGGATTGGCTGACTCACTCAAGCCTTGCCTTGCTCAGTTCAGAGGTCGGCCTGGCAAGAAGACCTTCTAGGAAGAGAGCGAGGAGGCTGTGAGGAAGGAGCTGCTCCCGGCAGAAGGTGCCAGGCTGGGGCTGGTGGGACTGAGGGTCCTGGTTCAGGGTGGGGGAGGCACTGCCCAAGGCGGGGTGGCTCTGAGGAGTGGGCTGGCCCAGGGGATGGTGGTTTCCTTGTAACCGGAGCCTCTGGCAACCTCCCTCTGATGCAGTTTCAGAGGTTCTTCATTCGTCTTTCTCTTTCTCCCTTCTTCTCTCTCTGTCTCTCTCTCTTCTCCTTCCGTCTCTGTGTCTCTCACTTTCCGTCTCTCTGTTGCTCTCTCCCCGTCTGTCCCTCTGTCTCTCTTCCTCTGTATTTTCTTGGGTCTCCTGTCCTTCCTGAACCTGCATGTGCCTATCTCTGAGCCCTCCCTGCCCCTAGCACTCACCATCCCTGCCACTCCCGTCCCGTCCCTCACACTCTTGGCCCCCTCTCTCTGTCTGTAAGCTGCCGCCATCTCTGCCTCCGAGCCCCCATCGCCACCCCATCCTTGGCCTCAGAAGCTCACCCTCTGTCCGCCCTGCAGAATGCTACAGCTGAGCCTGTCCTGGCTGGGACTTGGGCTCCCGGCAGCCTCCCCGTGGCTGCTCCTGCTGCTGGTGGGGGCCTCCTGGCTCCTGGCCCGCTTCCTGGCCCGGGCCTATGCCTTCTATGACAACTGCTACCGCCTCCGATGTTTCCCACGGCCCCCGAAACGACACTGGTTTTGGGGTCACCTGGGCCAGGTGAGTGTGGGCAGCAGGAAGAGTCCGGGGTATCAGGTGGCTGGGCTCCCGAAGGGATTGGGAATGGGTCTTAGGGCTTGGGCTGGGTCTAAGACATCAGAGAAGTGAAAGGTGTCAACGGGAACCCCTCTTTTCTTATTCATCTGCTCTGCCATCCCAGACCCTTCTCACGTCCTTGTCCTCCCCTTCTGAGGGCTTGGCCATGGGAGCTGGCCTTGGTCACTCTTCTCTATTCCTTCTTGCCGTATGACCTCAGCTGAGTCACTCACCCTCTCTCGGTCAATCTCCTCAAGTGTGTTGAATCCTCACCTCAGGGTCCTTGGGGAGCAGGGACCAGGTCACAAGAGTGGAAACAGCTTATGTGCACCTGCCTAGAACACCTGGGATATTTGTCAGGCTTGGATGGGGCAACCTAAAGAACTAGAGAGGGTGCCTCACCAGAAGGTGAACTGCCCTCCTTCCTCTCATGGGAAAGAAATGTGGCCTGTTTCTTCATTTCTAAATAGCATGATTGATGGGCATGTCTATGAGTTGAGGAGCAAAAGATAGATAGATGATAGGTAGGTAGGTAGGTAGATAGATAGAAAGATAGGTAGATAGATAGATAGATAGATAGATAGATAGATAGATAGATAGATGATGGATGGATGGATGGATGGATGGATGGATGGATGGATGGATGGATGGACGGAAGAACGGACAGATAGGAAGCTCTATTCACAGAACCTTGCCGGCAGAAGGGGCTCATAGATGGTAGCCACCCTCCTGATTGATGAGTAGAATTCACGCCTGTCCCTTGGGTCCACTGGGGCTGGAAGGTCCCAGAACTGCAGACCCTTCACCTTTTGAGTAACTGAAGACCATGCGGACCAGCTAGGGCATGAAAGGATGTGGGATCAAGACCCACGGATAAGTCCTGAGACCACCCTGCTGTCCACTAACCTTATGGGGACCTCCCTGTGCCCACACCCCCAGCAGTCTGGAGCCACTCCCAGAATGAGGAAAGTCCATCTTCTCTAGTCAAGGTTGTCCTGTCTATGGGCAGAGAGCATGTTTTCTCCCTGTGTCCTGAGGTATACCCTGGGGACTTGCGGGAGCCTCCGGGATCCCCCCGCCACAAGAGGAAAGAAGCAAGAGGAAGCAGATTCCCTCTATCTGAACAGAATCTAGATACACTGTGCACTGCACAGGCTGCAGGGGGGACATGCTATGGCTCCTTTTGGTGAGTGACAGCTTTGCCTTGCTTGCAGGTCCCCCCCACAGAGCAAGGCCTGAGGGACATTACTCAGCTGGTGACCACCTATCCCCAAGGATTTATGGTCTGGCAAGGTCCCATTATTCCGCTCATCATTTTATGCCACCCTGACATAGTCAGGGTTGTCACTAACGCCTCAGGTATTCACACTCAGCTTATGGTGGTGGGTGCCGTGGCACACCTGAGGCTTCCAGCTCCTCCCTGCCAAGCTTATGGTTCTAGCTGTATGACCTCAGCTGAGTCACTCTCCCTCTCTCGGTCAATCTCCTCAAGTGCATTGAACCCTCACCTCAGGGTCCTTGGGGAGCAGGGACCTTGGCCCTCTTCCTCCTTTCCTTCCAGCCATTTTCTTCTCTTTTTTCTTGTATTCAAATCTGCCTTCTCCCTCCAAGGCTGTCTGTCACCTGCCCTGGTGTCCTGGGCACCATTGGGGCCTCAAGAGGCTTCAACCCAAGGTTCTGTCCTGGAGGAAACCTCAATATTAAGGAGACGAATCTGGATAGACGGATCCCCAACCTAGGGTGGTCACGAATGGCCAAAGGTGGGCTGTGGCAGCCCAGAGAAGAAGCACGGTCTCTGCTGGGGCAGGCTAGAAGGCTTCCTGGAGGAGGAGTTGCTGGAGCTGGGTCTGGAACAATGAACAGAAACATTTAGAAACAGAGAGTAGAATGATGCAGGGGGCATTGTTCGTATTCCAGGGCCCCAGTGCCCCCCATCCCCAGAGCAATGAGGGCTTGTGGCTGGTGGAGGATTTGTGCTTGCTATTTCTGTGATGTCCACTTCCGGTGAGTCAGTTCCTTCTACCCTATCCTGTGGCTCATCTACGTCACATTCATTGCTCTACTGCTGCAGGCCCCAAAATCTCTCCAAAGAGACTCCATGTCAGCCTGGATCCCTTCCCTTCCTCACCCTCAGACAGATGGGGCTGAGCAGGGGAACAGGTAGCATTCACCAGAGAGCTTGGCTCAGATGCCAAAATTCTGGATGACTCTGGGCAGGTCCTCTGTTCTCATCGGCTGCTGAGATATCCTTCAGTTCTGAGTGGTAGAAACTCAAGCCTGTATGATCTAAGCAAATAAAGGGAATTGGTCAACTCTCAAGTCCATGGAGGTTGTCTTCAGACATAGATGGATGCAGGTGTCACACAATGTCCTTAGTATTTTGTTTTCGTTTTTTAGTTCTGTTTTCTTCTGTGATCATTTAACTCTCATGCTAGTAAGAGGAATTCCAGAAGCTCAGCCCCCATGGAAAAGTGAGCTTCTTCCCAACAGTTCCAGGAAAAGTTGCAGGCATCCTTTTAATTTGTCTGGCTTGGTCCAGTTTCTCATCCAGTCACTGCCACTCTGATTGCCCTGTTTGGGCAGGCACAGGGTTCTCAGAGCTATTGTTTTGGAGTTCAAAGCAGTTTGATGGTTAAGAATTCAGGCCCTGGATTCAGAGAGACCTGGGTTCAGGTCTCAGCAACGCCATTTACTATCTGGGAGATCAGGGGCAAGTGACTTCATTGTTCAGAGCCTCAGTTTCCATATCTGGAAAATGGGGATAGAAGTCAGGTGACTGTGGTATTTGGGATCCAAATGAGGGAAGACTCGCATTGTCATGTACTGAGGGTGTGGCAAATGAACCCAGGAGGAGGATGACCTGCTGGGCAAGATTCGTGAGGCTCAGATCTGGGTCTCTGCCCTGCAGGTGCTTCCCTTTGACCACCTAGAAGAATGTGAATTGGGTCCTCTTTGTTCCCCTCCAGATTCAAAGCTCAGAGGAAGGTCTCTGTACACACAGGACCTGGCAAGCACCTATGGGGATGTGTGCTGCTGGTGGGTAGGGCCCTGGCACGCAGCCGTTCGCATCTTCCACCCCAACTGCATCAAGCCAGTGCTCTTTGCTCCAGGTAGACATCCCCCTGGCCACAGCTTGCCCATTGCTGAGGTCTCTACGTTGCTTCCAACTGGGCAGGTGACAGAAGTGCAGATAGAAGGGGCGGTGGCAGAGACACCAATTTCTCTGTCTCACCTCGACCCCCACCCACCCGCCCCACCTCCAGTCATGTCTACTCATGCATAGGATGTGTCTGCGTGACATCTTCTGTATGGACATGCCTGGTCGCATTTATGTTTCTACTCATGACCTAGTAACAGCTGGTGCACGTTCACACCTGGGCTCAAATAGAGATGGCCTTAGTTGTGTCTGGGGCTCAGCTGTAGCCAAGGACTTTTGAGTCATGTTGGGGACTGTCTTGTGCTTGTCTGAGATGCCATCTGAGATTGTCTGGTTCTCCTGCTGGTCATACTTGAGCCATGTTTGGGATTTGTCTGATGTCTGGGACCCAGGGTCCCTCTGAGAAGTGTCTGATACCTTATGTGGTGAGTCTTGTCCAAGGCAGGTCATAGGACATGTCTGAGTCACACCTGGTCTGCATCTGTGACATTAATGAGACCATATTTAAGTCCTATCTGGGGCCCATCTGTGAGACGCACTGAGGTCACATCAGATTGTCTTTGCATCCGTGTCAAAGTATGTTGTGTTATGTCAGGGTGTGTCATGCCTGTTGTGTCCTGTCTGGATATACTGACACATGTTTGGATCATGTCAGATGTCCCAGGAGACATCAGAGAGTGCTGTGCCAGACAGGGTGTTCGAGATCCCTATAAAGGCATTTTGCAGAGCGCTGCGTTGTGCTCGGGTGTGTAGAACATGTTGGACCACGTAGGAGCCATGTTAGGGCATGCTGGGCATGTTGTGCCATGTTGGGGTGTGTCTAAGTATGTCGGAGTATGTCTGTGGGCTCTGCCTTTGCTCTGCTCTGTGCTACAGCCTGGTCTTGTCCCCTCACCTCCCCGCCTTCCCTGTTCCCTCTGCCCTTATCCCATTCCTGCTATGCTGGACTTGGAAGGGGAATGCAGACCCCTGGCTGGGAATCCCCTCTCCCTAACCCAAATCTCTTCCCTCCCCTCTCCATGGTCCGTGATGGTCCTCATTTATGTCAGCTGCCATTGCACCCAAGGCCCCCTTCTTCTACAACTCCCTGAAGCTTTGGCTGGGTGAGTAACTACGGGTGAAGAGGGTTGAGGATGCCGTTGAGGGGCCTAAAAAGGCATTGCCCTTGCCCACTCCCTGCTGCCTCTGCTAGGGGATGGGCTCCTGCTGAGTGCCGGTGACAAGTGGAGCAGCCATCGTCGAATGCTGACACCTGCCTTCCACTTTAATATCCTGAAGCCCTATATGAAGATTTTCAATGACAGCGTGAATATCCTGCATGTGAGTCTCTTGAACCCAGGGGCCCAGCTGGAGCCTTGGGGGTGATGGAAGCTCAGAGACATCTTGTCTGGAATTCTGGCTCTTCTGAGTGGTTTTGCGGTCATTGCTCTTCCTTTACGAGCCTCAGTTTCCTCAGCTGTAAATTGGAATAATAGTCTCAATTTTGTAGGGTAGTCAAGATGACCTAATGGAGTCATGTCCCTGGCACGTGGTAGATGCTCAGAAGGCATTCATTTGTTTCCCTCACAGAAGCCTTGGAATTTTAAGACATGGTTGATGATGATGACGAATATTGCACAGTGGTTATTGCTCACTAACAAACCCCTTCAAAACAGTAAGCGTTTATTATTGCCAACAAATCTATGAGTTAGTTACCTGGCTGGGTCTTCTGGATGTGGATCGGGTCACTCATGTACCTGTGATCAGCTAGCTGTAGGTCAAGTAGGCAGCTTTGCTGATTTGTGCTCAATCTCCTCTCATATGATTGGGGCTTGGCTAGCTGCAGGATGACCTAGGATAGACTCGGCTAGACATTCGAGACTTTGTTTCATAGGGTTCTCTCTCCCTCTCTCTTTCATGGGTGTCTCATGCTGTTTACATGGCAGAGGCAGGGCGCCAAGATATTGAGAGTAAGATGCAATACCTCTTGAGATCTAAGATTAGGATCACCACCGCATCATTCTCACCACAGTCTAGTGGCCAAAGCAAGTCAAAAGGTGGTACAATAGACTCTACCTCCTAATAGATGTTGCTGAAAGATCACATTAAAAAAAGTGTAGATATATGTAGGGAAATGAAGGGTTGGAGGTAAGGGTTTTGTGAAATACCTGGAATTTTTTCATACTTGCAAGCTCACAAGTGAGCTTGTCACTGTTCCCTGGGTTGTGCCAGAGACACGAGACTCCGGGGCCAGAGACAAAGGACAATTTATTACTCATGGCTCAAGTGGCATGTGCTTCTTATTGGTTTGCATTCTCTCTCCAAGTCACCAAATCTCATGAGGTGACACCAGTGCGCTTCAGTGGATGCCTGCTCATGCGGTATGTTGCAATAGGGGAGAGGAACACTAAGTTTAGGGACTCTATAACTTTTATAACAATTGGAAGCAAGCCAGGTATTTGTCCAGGGAGAGACACAACCTCATCCCTCGAGGTCGTTTGCTGCAAATACAACTCTGAGAGAGGGCCCAGGTAAAGAACATCAGGGCCTCGCATTTTTGGCATACTGAAGACTGTGCAGGGTGCTTGGGGCCCATGGACGACAACCTCTCCCAACATGGGACATCTGCCTAATCAATTTATAGCAATGAAGATGGTGACAGCCAACGTTTATTGAGCACTTACCATATGCCAGAAACGACAGGCAAATTCCACGACGTATGTTGTCTAACTTTCATAACTCTGTGAGGCAGAGGTTACTTTTTTTCCCCATTACATATGATGGAATTGAGGCTCATGTAGTTTAGGAAGCTTGCTCATGTTCACACAGCTAGCAAGTGAGCTAATAAATGGATGTAGGATTCCAACCTGGTTTATCTGACACCGAAGGTGGTCATCTTCACTGTTACTGAAGATTTGGCAGGTGGAGCCCCAGGCACACGCATCTGCAGGGAGGACCAGGCTCGAGTGGGCAGTTCCTCCAGGTGGTTGGGGTTGGGGAAGGGGTCAGGCAAGTCTAAGCTCCGTCCCCTTCTCTGTCCAGGCCAAGTGGCAGCGCATGGCCTTGGAGGGCACCATCCGTCTGGACATGTTTGAACACATCAGTCTTATGACCCTGGACAGTCTACAAAAATGCATCTTCAGTTTTGACAGCCATTGCCAAGAGTGAGTCTCTGCCCAGAGCCCGGGAACATGAGCCATAGACCCAAGGGAGCAGATGGAGGGAGGACTGACCGGGGCAATCAGAAGTACCTTCCTGGAGGAGGTGGGTCGAGCTAGACATTGAAGGACAAGGAAGGGGAAAGAGAAAGAGCAATACTTTATGGTAGGGACAAATGATAAACTCCAGGAGGCTGGGATGAGTAGAGTGTGTGCAACAGTGAGGAGACATCCTGGAAATGAGGTTGGAGGGGTTATATCCTGAGGCCACTAAAAAGTCAGGGAAGGAAGTATGAACTTTCTCTTGAGGTTTCCACGGAAGGCATTTGAGCAGATGAGAGTCATGTCCAAAGCTGAGCTTGGACAGCTGACTCTAGAGAAGACCAACTATTGTGTAGACACAGGATGGTGTTGATATTGGATGCAAGGAGACTAGGGAGAGGGCTGGGCTCATTCACCAGCTGGGAAAGGATGAAGTCTGAGTTATGTGGGAATGTTTTGGGAAGGAGAAGGGGCAGATACTGGGTAGGAAAGAGAAGCGAGAAGCACGATGTCTTACCTCATGGGGCCTGGAGGCAACTCACAGAGATAGGACGCAGGAGAGAAGAAAGTCTAGAGAGTCATGTCTCCTGGATCGCCCCCACCATGTATGTGTGGGGCCATCTGTTTCTGGATACTCAGTTTCCTAAAGGGAGGTAGCTCTTGGCTTTTGGTGAGAGGTACTTTTGGGTCTTCAGGTGAGCCAAGTTGTTGCCTCTCTTCCTGCCCTCATCTGGTAGGAAGCCCAGTGAATATATTGCCACCATCCTGGAGCTCAGTGCCCTCACGACAAAACGACGTGATCAGCTCTTCCTGCACATGGATTTCCTGTACTACCTTACCCCTGATGGAAAGCGCTTCCGCCGGGCCTGTCGCCTGGTGCACGACTTCACAGATGCCGTCATCCAGGAACGGCACCGCACCCTCTCTGATCACAGTATTGATGATTTCCTCAAGAACAAGGCTAAGACCAAGACTTTGGACTTCATTGATGTGCTCCTGCTGACCAAGGTATACTTCTCTGGGATCTGAATTCAAGAGGTGGGATGGATCTTGATTTCAAATGTCAGATTGAAGAACTTGAACTTGATGCATAGGGCACTGGAGAGGGTGCTTGAGGAAGGGAAGTAGGGATTCTAGAGATGGCCGTGTATTGCAGCCTGTTGGAGATTGCTAAGTCTGAAAACATAAAGGGCCTGAGATTTTACTCTGCTTCCAAGTTAGCAAGTTAGTCTACCACGGATATCTATATTTGCAGATGCTCTGGAACCATGGGTCGGAGCAGTCCACTTATTACTCACAGCAGTAACAGTAGCCAGAGTAGAACTGTAGCTCTGGTTCTGCATTCTCAAACTCTTCTGAGGGCCGCATGATGCTTTAACCTGTACGTGCAGCCATGCTTGCATCACAGAAGTACCTTCACATTTTGAATCTTGGAACTTACACAGGACAGCTGATACTTCTGCCCCTTCTTCCCTATGGCGGTGGGGGAGGGAGGGAGAGAGGGGGACAGGGAGAGAGAGAGAGAGACAGAGAGGGAGAAGAGGGAGAGAGATTATTATTGCTCTGGAGCACAAACAAATGTTCTTCAGTGAGAAGGCAAAGTCTATAGGATCCGTGGATCTACAATCTATTCCTTATCTCCAGGGAAGATAAAAAATCTGTAGATTTACTATCCTAGAATGTGAGTAACTTATTCTGGAGCAACGTTCAATTTGTAACTTCCAAGGCAAGTTGCCATTCGATCATCCTGTAACCCAAGCTGTCGCTAACTTTTTTTCTCAGAAAGCCCTCATCCCATAGAAACATGAAAATATTCATGGATCGTGGATTCCTCCCACCAGGAGGCAAGGAGGCCAAGGAGGAGGCCTGTGGATGGAAGCCTCTGGCAATAGTGAACAAGGAGGTCTAGGATGGCAGGGTGGGCTTGGGCTTCTGGATGGATGATGGAGCTTCAGAGATTGTCTCAGGGTCCTCAGAGCTGGTATGATTTGGGGAGTCTTGCTTTCTCTCAGGATGAAGATGGGAAGAAATTATCAGACGAGGACATTCGAGCTGAAGCTGACACCTTCATGTTTGAGGGTGAGGGTCCCAGTGGGACTACAGAGGAGGCAGGGGTCTCTCCAACCCAGGGACTTGGCGGGTGGGCCCTGAACCACCCCATCCCTCCTAATCCTCCCCACCCTCCCTGAGGGCCTCATGTCAGGGCACAGTTTACCCTCCATGGCTGAAGCAGCCCGCAGACCCCGGCCTGTCTGGCTGCCTCTCAGGTCACGACACCACAGCCAGTGGCCTCTCTTGGGTCCTGTACAACCTCGCAAAACACCCAGAATACCAGGAGCGCTGCCGGCGGGAGGTGCAAGAGCTCCTGAAGGACCGGGAACCTAAAGAGATGGAATGGTGAGTGCAGGTTCTCATGGCCTGTTTCTGAGCGCCTCTCATTGGCTCTGCTTCCTAGGCGGGGAAGAGGGAAGATTTTTTGGTCAATTCTGTCATTTTTGCTTAGTGAGAGTGGGAGCAGAGACCAGAGGCAGGGTCTGGTAGTCAGCCTGGATAGCAGGGGATAGGCTACAGGATTTGGGGACTGAAAGATCTGGGCTGCTGAGAGAATTAGTGACTATGTGTTAGGGCAGTCGATGCCGCTTAGCACATATTCAGGAGACATGACTCTCCCTTTTCTCTCTAAATTCGCATTAAAACAAACAAACAAACAAACAAAAAACCCAACTCCCTGAATGTTTGCTCATCTCCTGTCTCCTAATTCCTTCCACAGTGTTTAGTCCAGGATTCACAGAGGACACCTAGGGACTAAAGTCATTCAGCTCTTGTCCAGAGTGAATGAATGTTCATCCATTTAGTCTCTATTCAGCAAACACTGCTAACCTGCCTTCCCATCCCCAATTCTGTGCCATCTCCAAATCTCCCCAGCCCCATTCTGTGTCCTGGAGACCTGGAAATGACCCAAACCCAGCCTTTGCCTTCTAGGAGCTCCCAGCCTGGTGGGGAGAATAATCCCAGGTTAGGACACTCCCAGTCCACATGGGCAGGACTGGGGCCAACAGCAAGATAGGCAAGGCTGAGGGTCAAAAGAGTGTCATAGCTGAGACCATGGATGCTGATCAGTAGATATTTGCATGTATTAGGGTGCAATTAGCTCAAGAAGACACCTGGGCAAAGTGAAGGGGTGGAGAGAAGGGCAGAGGCAGAGGGAGGAGAGAGTAAAAGGGTTGGAGGGAAAGAGAGAGAGGGAGGGAGGGAGGGAGAGGGAGAGGGAGAGGGAGGAGTGGAAGAAACGTTAACGGTTTAAAATTTGAAAGCAATGTTAATGGTTTACAATTTAACCTAAGGACAATGAAGAAGCACTGGAAGAGTTTGATCAGGAGGAGCACAGATCATATCTGAGTACCAGAGAGATCTTTCTATGGCTAGTGTGGGGGACATACTAGAGAGGACAAGCCATGGAATGGGGGCCCAGGGAGGAGATTCTGGGGCCTGGACCAGTCCAGGGGCTGGGAGATGGTGAGGAAGCATTAGGCTGGAGGCATTTTGGAGGTAATGTTCTCCACTCTAAGCCTTTGCTCAGCACAGCAGTCCTGTCAGGTGGAGTTTTTATGCTTTTCAACCAAGACTTCACACGCAATTATGCACTTAGTTAAAAAGAAAAGAGTACGAAAGCGTTTATAATAAAAATAAACTTCCTTCTTCATCCCCACCCTAGGTTTAACTTCCGTCGATGACTTCCTGTGTGTCCTTTCAGGAGTGGTGTTTTGTAGTTTTTCAGTTTTCAACCAGTTAACTATATCAGCTATTAAAAAGTTAAATCACCACAAAAAAGTAAGGGGATTAAAGAAAAAGAATTCAGCTCCATTACTGGATCTTTCACATTTATACAAGGTTTCTGGTGGATTCTCTTGTATTTTCTAAAAATCACTATCTGCCAAAAATGGCACATTTACCCCCACATTTCAAATTGCATCATTCTCCATTTCCCCCCTTGTCTGATTGCATTACTAGTATCTTTAAATAGTATCATGATAAAAAAAAACATTGGATCTATTTTTCTTTTTTACTCATTTGCCTTTTGATTTTACTCTCTTGAAATAAGGAATGTTTTATTTTTTATGCTAATTTTTAAACCTTTTTATGGTTGGCTTTTGTGTGTTGTGCTTTGCTCAGAAAAGCCTCTAAAAATACCTGGCTAAATTTCCTCTGGTACTTTTGTAACATTGCTTTTCTTTTCTTTCCTTTTTATTTTAAACTACTTTATTGTGATATGACTGACATACAAAAAGCTGTACATATTTAATGAACACAACTGAATAAGACTGTAGGTATTTGATCCACTGGAATTTATTTTGTTATAGAGAGAAAGGATCTCATAGAGCAGCGGGAGGGCTGGGTGGGAGGTGTCTCTGTTTTTGCTCCCCGGATAAAGGCTTTGGGACTTCTTCTACAGGGACGATCTAGCCCAATTGCCCTTCCTGACCATGTGCATCAAGGAGAGTCTGCGGTTACACCCCCCAGTCACGATTGTCTCCCGACGCTGTACCCAGGACATCCTGCTTCCTGATGGCCGGGTCATCCCCAAAGGTGCCATCGATGACAGGGGGAGGAGCTCCCGGGCAGGAAGAGGAGCCCGTCAGGCCTGGGTGACCTTTTTCTAACTGGTCCCTTCTCTCCCACAGGTGTTGTCTGCGTTATCAACATTTTCGGGACTCATCACAACCCATCTGTGTGGCCAGACCCTGAGGTGCTGTCTCCTCCTCCCCTTATCCTTGTCCAGTCCTGTTGGGGGACCTAGGGGAGGGCGCAAGGTTCTGACCAGACAAATTAGACATCACCGCCCCTATCATACACATGTCTGCCTCTCCAAGGCCGGCTGCCTTGGGAGACCCCACCCAGCAGCCTTGTCTTGGGCTATCTCCAGGTCTATGACCCCTTCCGCTTCGACCCAGAAAACATCAAGAAGAGGTCACCTCTGGCTTTTATTCCCTTCTCAGCCGGACCCAGGTGAGAACAGCAGGGATCTGAGTCAGGGGCAGGGTGATGTTGGGGCGAGAAGGGGGAAAATTGAAGATGGTGAGCATCTCTCCTTCCCTGTCCTCTCAGAGGTTATGGGTAAGGGACTGGGGAATGGGGGTTGGGTGTGACCAGGGAGTGGCCCCCAGTGTGCTCACGCACTCCCCGCCCCCCCACCTCCGCCCCAGGCCTGCTGGTCTGAGTTGGGGGCTGGAGCCAGGCATACGCCCTGCCACGTGGGGGCCCAGGCATGCTTAGCTCCCTTCTCTGTCCCTGCGGGTGGGAATGGCGGTCCGGGCCAGGTCCCGGGCCAGGTCCCGGCACAGTCCCCTATGCCCTCCCGCCCGCAGGAACTGCATCGGGCAGACCTTCGCCATGAACGAGATGAAGGTGGTCCTGGCACTCACGCTGCTGCGCTTCCGCATCCTGCCTGACGACGCGGAGCCGCGCAGGAAGCCGGAGCTGATCCTGCGCGCCGAGGGCGGACTTTGGCTGCGCGTGGAGCCGCTGAGCGCGGGCCCTCAGTGACCCTCTGTCGCCTGGCCTGGGATCCACCCTGAACCCACACACCTCCCTTTGCAGGTTCCACGGAAACAAACAAACAAACAAACAAAATTGTACTGTCACCTTTGCCCCAGCCTCCCCGAAAGCCAGCAGGGGGCGCTTGGGGCCTGGCTGAGTGGGCGTGGCTGGGTGGAGGGGTCTGGTGTCTGAGTTGAGGACCCTGCCTGCCTCTCCAGCTGACCACAGGATCCCAGGTTGGTTGTGGGTTCTTCAGGAGCCCAAGCACGGATTTTATCCATGGGCAAGAGGGAGCCATGGGAGGTGGTCGATCAGGAGAGGGACCAGGGTCAAGGTCGAACTTAAGGGCTACCTTTGAGGCCCTGTGTCACGCAGGAGAGCCCATAGTGGCTCTACAGTCTAGCCAACTGGACCTCGGTTTTGATCTCCTAATATACCCAATCTTTTCTCACGTCAGAATCCTTCACAATGTTTCTATGGTTACTACGTTAAGATGTTCACTTAAACACGACAAGCCTGGTTGCCTTATAGTTTGTGTCTGATCATTACAGTAATTGTACCTGTGATATTGTCTGTTGTTTTTGCTGGTTTTCATTCATCGTGTCAGTGTTCTTGTGTGTCTGATTATCTTTTTATGGATAGTGGCTATGCTATTTGAAATAATATTTGTAGCATTTGGAGACGGCAGCTTTCTGTAAAAAGAACCCTAGGAAGCCTGTTCGTTGAGGATTGTGTTCAATGAAGTTCAAGGCTTGCTATGCCCAAGATCACTAAGTTTAATTCAACCTGAAATCACCCTTGCTGGTTCTTTCATTCTCACCCTAAGTGGTGTAGCTTTTTGAGGTCTCCACCATGTGAGGAGAGTTCCTACAAATTCCCCTTCTTATATCACCCTGGGCTTTAATTTTCTTTCCTTGCCGTGAGGTCACCAAGACAGTTTCACATTTTCCTGATTTGAGAAATGCCTCCAGAGCAAAAGTATAATTCGTATTCATTTTATCTCCAGGCTTTTCCCATTTGTGTACTGTCTTCCTAATTCTTTACCATATTTTCAGGTCATTTATTCACTTAAGAAACTAGAAAATTATCTAGCATTGAGAGTTGTTTTTAGAAAGCTGAAAGTTTAATTAAAATAACATAGTTTGCCATTATTGGAAACAGAAAGTCTCATTTGGGATTTTAAATGGTCTTGATCCAATTATTACTCCACTCTTGGACGTATTAAGGGTGATAATTTTCCTTACATGTATAGAGTTGCAGACCACAAAAGCGCACATCAGGATTTAAGGGGGAAGACTGCACATCATCCAGAGACGCTCGACTTTGAACCAAGTGGAGGGAGCAGGTGGATGTTGGGGTTGGCTCCCTTGTGAATGTTGTGAATGTGCTTCTTGTATAGGAAGAATGGCACGCATGGAATGGTTTGGTAGTCAACAGGGTAGACTGTATAAGCGGCTGCTAATTGTGTATACTGATATTCATTTTTGTCCTCTTAGAGTTTCTAGCTTTTAGCTAGGTGCATGGCAGGCTGAAATACAGATAATTTTTGAAAGCTTTTCTTGAAGCTAGAAGAGCTAAAAACAGCTCTCCCTCATTCCATATGGAGAAGTCAAAGATTATGTGGTCATTCTGGAAACCTTCCTTATCTGGAATACCTTCTGTGCCGTCTTCCCCCTTCCTCCTTTCTGCTGCTTAGAACATTGACGTGGTAGCTGGAGCTCCATCTTGGATCCTGAACACAAGACTACTCTTTAAGGAAGGAGGAGCAGGTAGCTGGAAGCAGTCAGGTTGAGATGACCCTGGATCCAGCACACCCAGGAGTTGTACTCTCAAGGTCACAGTCGCAGTCTGTGTCTACTAGCTGTTTGGCTCGGGGAAAATAGTTTCTCTCTCTAAGCCTCAGTTCCTTTACTATATAACAGTAGCCACTTTACCGCACTGTTGTGGGGATTGAATAAGCAAGCGCATGCAACACGGCCGAGTCGTTATCTGGTAAGCTTCAGTCCTCGGTGAAGATTAATTTTCTCCCTTTTCCCTTCTTTTTGCATCATGTTCCAAAATGTAAAATGTTTTAAAGTCGTATTAGTTACATTTAAGTTTTGGGAAATATGGCATCCTTCCGTTGAAGAAAACTATCATGAGAAGATTCAGTAAATTCAACAAACGATGCCTAGTTGTATCTGAGAAATTACAAGGGTCTCTGATGTGAAGCTGGCCTGAAGCTAGGAACAAGAAAAAAGTTTTTTTCCCCAGGCCGGCACAACCCGGACTTCATTTTTGCTTAGACGTTCTGGGAAGTGGAGGTCTCATGGGCCTGCAATAGTGAGAGGAAGACAGAAGGGGAAGGAGTGGGGTGGGGCACTTCTTCCAGCACCTTGGACAGCGGCCGCCCCAGGACTTGCTCCTCTCTGGCATAGGGGGGTCGGGGGTACAAGTGTCAGAGCTTTTTAGGGACCCGCTCAGTGGGGGCCGGCAGGCTTACTGGCTGCAGCATGAAAGAGGAATACTGTAACATGGAATGAGTAAATATTTAAAATGATCTAAGCTGAAAATTACATTTTTCTTTGCCTTTAGAATCCTTATTTAAAACATTTGTCTTAGTCCTGTAATGATACATTTTCACTGAAGAAAATGCCAGTAGGAAAAGTAAGAAATATAACACATCCATATCAATAATCCAAACATGTCAAAATCACTGTTCATATTCTCTGACATACTTCCAGGTTTTTATTTACTTGTAATCTTTATACAAATAAAATTTTGAATTCACATCTAAATAGATTACATTTACATGTAACAAGCACATGAGAAGATGCTCTACATTTCAGTCATTAAGGAAATGCAAATCAATGCAACGATGCGATACCACTTCTCAGCCTCTAGGATAGCCAGAATCTGAAAAAGGGAAAATGACAAGTGTTGGTGAGGATGTGGAGTAATTGAAACACTTACACATTGCCGGTGGAAAAACACCCACTGTGGAAAACAGTTTGGTGGTTCCTTAATGAAATAAACCATATTACCATATGACCCAGCAATCCCATGCCTCGGTTTGTAGCCAAGAGAATCAAAAATGGGTGTTGAAACAAAAACTTTTACACAGTGTCCGTGGTGGCACGATTCACAATTGCCAAATGGTAGATATTTGGGAAACAATTTGAATATCCATTAGCACAGGAGTGGATAAATAAAATGTGATTTATCTTCCACAAGGAATATTACTCTGTCATAAAAAGGCAGGAAGCACTGATACATGCTACGACGGGGATGAACTTCAAAAACATTATGTTAAGTGACAGAAGCCAGACGACAAGGTCACATACTGCGTGACTTAATTTATATGAAATGTTCAGCACAGGCAAATCCACAGAGGCTTAAAGCAGATTGGTGGTTTCCAGGGTCTGGGTCGGGGGAGGTGTGTGGAAGGGGAAATGGAGAGTGACCCCTAATTGGGACAAGGTCTCGTATTTGGGTGGTGAAAATGTCTTGGAACTACATAGAAGTGGTAGTTGTACAACATTGTGAATGAGCTAAGTGCACGAAATTGTACACTGTATAGCGGTTAAATGGTAACTTTTATGTTATGTGCATTTTTCCTCAAACTTGCCCCCAAACTCTCTTTTATCATATATGTCTTTGTTAATCTGGGTTATTCATATAATAATATATTGCGAACGTATTTCCATGCCATTAACTCATCTTTCCATGATATAAAATCATCGTTGTGGGGTCTTTAAAATCCTTAAGTGTTAAGTATTTAAACTGCTCTTTTTTTTTTTTAAATGGCACTGTGTTAGAAAATAGTTCCAAAATTTCTCTCACTTTGCACGAATTCTCTTCATGCTCATTGATGGCCGGAGGTATCGTTATCAATTATATATTGGATTTCTCTTAATGAAATAACTTTTGGTGTAGAAATTTTATTTGTATAGCAATAGGTAAACATGCATTCATGTAAGATATAGGCGTGGTTAAACACCTCTCCTACAACACGTATGGCCTGGCAAGTCTACAGACACTGAGATTCATGGTCCTATTAACAGAAGTAGACTACTGAGAAGGGAGAAGGTGACACTTCAGCTCCCCGAGGTAAACACTGATTTCATCCTCACACCAGTCCTATGGATCCAAGAGATTAACTTACTCAAGGTCAGTCAGTCGGTGATGGCGGATGGGGTGAATTTGACTAACATTAACTTGCTCAAGGTCAGTCAGTTGGTGATGGTGGATGGGTGAATTTGGCCAGCTTTGCTTTAGAGATACATTTTAACGTACAAAAGATGTGATTTTCAACGTATGTCTCAGCCCTAGGCACATCAGATCACCTGGAGAATACTCCAGGCTCAGTAGATGAGGCCGACAGGTGGTGCCTGCATTTTTAAATGCAATATTTTTGACAGGGGATACATTCACTCGTCAAAAAAAGAAAATGCACAGTGAAAAGTGTTGGTTCTCCATATGTCCTTCGTTTGCCCAGTTTCTTCTTTAGGAAACTCCCTGTGTATAAAGCGCTATTTATCAATATTTTATTTTTTATGTATTATGCTTACAGTGTTGTATATAAGTACTCTTTATCTAATCCCAAATCACAAAGGCTATTTTCTACTTTTTCTTCTAAAAGTGTTTAGTTTTAGATTTTACATCATTTAGGTCTACGATCCATGTAAAGTTAAATTTTGTACAAGTGTGAGTTCTGAGTTGCCTTTTTTATTGGCATACGGATGTGCAGTTATTCCAGTTGTGCATTGACTTGTCTTTCATGTTTTTTTGAAAATCAATTGACCAAATTTGGGTGGATCTCTTTTAGGACACTTCTGGTCCATTGATTTATGTGTCTAATCTTTCACCAATACCACACTGTCATGATTACTGTAGTTTCATAGTACGCCTTGAAAGGGGTCATGTGAATCCTTAAAGTACACTTTTCCTTTTAAAAACAAAATTGTGGCTATTCGAAGTCTTTTGTATTTTCACGTAAATTTTATAATAATTTATTTGTAGAAAAAGTCCTCCTGGGATTGCGATTGTAATTTCTTCAAATCAAGAGATCAATTTGAGGAGTCTTAATATCTTAACAATATCGAGTCTTTTGATCCATGAACACTGTCTCTCCATTAATTTGGGTCTCCTTGGATTTCTCTCATCGGCGTCTTGAAGTTTTTTCATCATAGAGATCCTGCACATATTTTGTTAGATCTATACCTGAGAATTCCACTTTTTCTGGTATATAATACTTTTTAAATGATATTTTAAAACATATATTTCTCGATTCTTAACTGGTAGTATCGTATATCGGGGTTGGCATACTTTCTCTGTAAAGGCCCACGTAGCAGATGCTTTAGACCTTGCGTGCCCCATCAGGTTTCTCCTCCTCCCCTTCCTCTTGCTCCTCTTCCAATCCTTTAAAAATAGAAAACAATTCTTAGCTTAGAGACCGTACAAAAAGGCCGCAGGCCAGATTTGGTTTATAGATAGCTGACCCCTGGAATACAGAAATATAATTGATTTTTGTATATTGAGTATGTATCCTGAACTCCATTGGATGATGCCCATTGGAATACAAATAATGCTATCATTTCCTCCCTCAATCTTAAAAAAACCTTCCTTTGGAAAAGGGAACCCTCATACATTGTTGGTGAGATTGCAAATTTAAAGCCGCTATGAAAAACAGTATGGAAGTTTCTCAGAAAATTAAAAATGGGTATACCTTTTGACCCAGCAATTGCACTTCTGGGTATTTAACCAAAGAAAACCCAAACAATAATCTGTAAAGATCTATGCATTCCAATTTCATGGCAGCACAATTTTCAACAGCCAGGATATGGAAGCAACCTAAATACCCATCGGCAGACGATTGGATAAAGAAATTATGGTTCATATATACAATGGAATATTACTCAACCATTAAAAAAAATGAAATCTACCATTTGCAACGACATGGATGGACCTAGAGGTTATTACGCTGAGTGAAATAAGTCAGATAGAGAAAGATAAACACCATATGATTTCACTTATATGCGGTATCTAAGGAACAAAAAGCACAGACAAATCAAAAAGAGACTCACAAATATAGTGGACATTTGGTGACGGACAGAGGGGAGGGGAGTTGTGGGGCTGGGAGAATGGGGTGAAGGGTTAAAGAAGTACAAATTCGTAGTCGATAGTTGGGCACAGGGTTGTGGAGCACGGCACGGGGAATGAAGTTAGCATTAATACGATGGCTAAGTGGAGGGCCAGAGGAGGGAGGGAACTATTGAGGGGATCGTTTTATAAACAATATAGATGTCTCAACAATGTACTGTATACTTGAAACTAATTTAAATAAATGAATTTATAAATATATATATGCTTAAAACCTTCCTTTGACCCCGCTTTTCTGCCAGCTAAGGCACATTTCTTTCCTCTACTATGTCCCAATCCCCTTCAAAGGGTGATCTGTGCATGGCGTGTTAATGTCTCCTCTCCCAGTACAAACAGGCTTTGAGTTTCCATTAAGGGTCTTGATGGCGGGCCCTCAGTGACCCTCTGCCGCCTGGCCTGGGATCCACCCTGATCCCACACATCTCCCTTTGCAGGTTCCCAGGAGAAAAAAAATCTGTGCTATCACCTTTGCCCCAGGCTCCCCGAGAGCCAGCAGGGGGCGCTTGGGGCCTGGCTTGTTGGGTGTGGCTGGATGGAGGGGTCCGGTGTCTCTGACCCCTGGACCCTGCCTGCCTCTCCTGCTGACCATAAGAACCCAGGCTGATCCGGGTTCTCCCAGAGCCCAGATATGGATTTTATCCTGTGGGCAAGAGGGAGCCATGGGAGGTGTTTGAGCAGGAGAGGGACCAGGGCTAAAGACAGACTTAATGGGCACGTGTGAGGGTTTGAATCACACAGGAGAATCCATAGAGGCAGATTCATTTCTCTGATCTGCAGGTACCTCCCAAAACAGAGGTCCCTGGCCATCCCAGAACAGAAGAGGAGGCCCCCAGCCCATACTCCGGCATCCTTTGCAGACTTTTATTTTCCTCCCACTTTGTCAACAGCCCCATCCCTGTTTCTGCCCATCCCAGTAAGTTTCTTTGGTGATTCCGTTGTCCTTCCTTCAGGAAGTCTGTCTCTTCCCTTTTCTGGGTCTCTTGATGCTGCCCAGGCAGCCTGAGCCCCACTGTGTACTAGACACTCTTACAAGAGTCTAGGAGGAGGGCTCATCTCTGTCCTTTCACCTCCAGGTTCCTCCTTCATTCTTCTCACAGGCCACCCTGGCCCATCTTGGGGTGGGGTGGGGTGGGGGCAGGGCCATGCCATGACTCTTAAAATTTAAAGCCAGACCACTGGAAACAAAAATCGCCCTCAAGAGTATAGGCTTCGGAGTCAGACTGCTTGGGTTTAAGCTGCAGCTCTGCTATATGACTTGGGCAAGTCAATTCCCCTCTCTGTGCCCTGGTTTTCTTAACTATATAATGGAGACAACACCAATATGCACCTCAGGGTTGTCTCAAGCACCACCTGTGCTTGGCACACAGTAAATGATGAATAAGTGTTGCCATTATTGCTTTTTCTCTCAGAAAGCCTGGCTCTTAAATCACGTTGTCTTTCATGCCTGTTATTTCTGCTATGAGCTTTAAGGGTCTATCTTGGAACTCAAAGGCAAGCCTTGTAGTATCTATGCTCCTTGCATCAGCTCGCTGCCCCCTTGCAGGCCACACGTGTTGGAAGCAATTGTTGAGAATGATGGGGCGCCTGAAAATGCAAGGAAGTGAGAGAATGAGAGGAGCCTCAGTTCATGTCTCAAAGCAGTATCTTGCTACAAATGTTGATCTCCTTTCATAGCCAAAGGGACTGTGCACCACCAAGCCCCTGCTGACCCCTTGAACCTTTTTTACAACTTATCTCACTGCACTGGGTCACCTTGACCTCCATTCTGATCTCCTATTAGAGCTCGTCTTTCCTCCCCTCAGGGCTTTTGCATGTGCTGTTCCCTACGTTGGGGATGCTTTTCTCCCAGATCTTTTGTGACTGAGTCTCATTATTCAGGGCTCGATTGAAATGTCACCTTCTTGTAGAGGCCCTTCCTTTACTATGGAAGTACCACCTCATCCAGTTAATTTTCATCCCATTCCTCCATTTACCCCCCTCATAGGTCTTATCATCATCTGAAATAATCTTGTTTATTTGTTAAGCATGTGGAATATTTACTAAGGTTAAAATATCCATTATTTACAACTATGAGAAACTGCAAGGGCCTTTGATGCTAAGCTGGCCCAAAGCATAGCACTGGATAAACAGCCCAAAGACAAGGATGTGGAGAAAAGGGAACCCTCATACAATGTTGGTGGGGCTGTAAATTGGTGCAGCCACTATGGACAACAGTATGGAAGTGCCTCAAATATTAAAAATAGAACTAACATGATCTAGCAATTCTAATTTGGGTATTTATCTGAAGGAATTGAATTCACTATCTCATATTATATAGGCACCCGTATGTTATTTGCAACATTATTCACAATAGCCAAGAGGTGAAAATAAACTAAATATCTATCAATGATCAGTGGATGAATGAATAAAGAAAATTTGGGGTAAACACATGCATCCATACTCATATACACAGAGAGGAATATTTTTAAGCCATAGAAGAGAAGGAAATCCTACCTTTCGTAACAATGCAGATGGCCTTGAGGGTTTTATGCTAAATGAAATAAGTCAGAAAGAGAAAGACAAATATTGTATGATCTCACTTAAATGTGGGTTCGAAAAAAACCAAAATCATTGAAACAGTAGATGTGTGGTTGCCAGGGGCTGGGGAATGAAGGAAATGAGGAGGTGTTCGTCAAAGACTGCAAACTCATTCACACTGACTACACAACTGTCACTAAACTTAGGTATGACTATTCCTCTATGAGTAGGAACAGTAATGACTGGTTTTTATCATAAAACAAAATCATGTGGATGGTGGGAGAGAGAAGCCCTCTTTTTCCTCTGTGGGATCTCCCATCTAGAATATTTAAAATGAGACTTGTCTACACACAAAAAAAGAATGAAATAAAATCATACGTGAAAATTGGTAATTTCAAAGCAAGAGAACCTTAAGGACACGACTTGAGTCCCAAAGTCACCTCCCTCAATCCCTGCATGTCCTAGTACAGGAGTCAATGGATTTGTTTGTTTTTGCCTAAAATTTATACTTCTGTCCTGACAACTGAAACAGTCCCTACCAAATCACTTAGTAGTCTGTCACCTCTTCTACATCCGATGGGGGAAAGGGTGACGACCTCTGTTTGAAGTCTCCCTTCCTCTTTGGGTGGGTCATTTCCTCTTTAGATACATTTAATCATGAGAAAATGCTTCTTCTAGAGCATCCAGGTCTCAACTGGTCACTCATATGAGTGTACAGCATAACAACCTCAGAAGCATGAAGGCATCTAGTTCAATGCCTAGGACACACGATTTTAAAATCACATCATGTTTTTATTTCCTTTAAGACACTAATACAAATGTGTAACTCTTTAATTCACTTATTCACATTCTAGTGAATTATTTTTACTCCACTATAAACACCAGAAAGGTGGGGGACTTTATCTTGCTCAGTGCTTGAATTCCCAGAGCCTGGAACACAGAAGACAGTCAATAAGTGCTAGTTGGATGAAAGACTGGATGTGTTTTCAAAACGTGGGGTCAGGTGAATGAAGTAGTTGGTTGGCTCGAACACCTGCAGAACTCTACTGAGTGATGAAACAATACTACTTAGCATTTATTGAGCATTTACTAAGTGTCAGCATGAAACTAGACTGTTGTCTATCACCACACACCAAAATTAACTCAGATGGATTAAGGACCTGAATATAAGACCGAAATCAATAAAATGCATAGAAGAAAACATAGGAACTAAACTCAAGGACTTTGGACTTAAAGAGGATTTTATGAATTTAACCTCAAAGGCAAGGGAAGTAAAAGCAAAAATGAACGAATGGGACTACATCAAACTAAAAAGCTTCTGCCGAGCAAAAGAAGTCGTCAACAAGGTAAAGAGACAACCAACCGAATAGGAAAACGTATTTGCAAGCAATGCCTCTGATAAGGGCCTAATATCCAAAATATACAAAGAACTCATAGGACTCAATAACAACAAAAAAATAAATGATCTAATCAAAAAATGGGCAGAGAACCTGAACGGACACTTCTCCCTAGAGGACATACAAATGGCCAACAAATATATGAAAAAATGCTCAACATCGCTAGCTATCAGGGAAATGCAAATCAAAACCACAATGAGACACCATCTCACACCTGTTAGAATAGCTATAATCAACAGGACAAGTAATAACAAATGCTGGAGAGGATGTGGAGAAAAAGGAACCCTCATACACTGCTGGTGGGATTGCAAATTGGTACAGTCACTATGGAAAACAGTATGGAGGTTCTTCAAAAAACTAAGAACTAATCTACCATATGATCCAGCAATCCCTCTACTGGGTATTTACCCCAAAGGCTTGAAAACCCATATCCAAAAAGATATTTGCACACTGATGTTCATAGCAGCACTATTCACGGTGGGCAGGACATGGAAGCAACCGAAGTGACTTACAATAGATGATTGGCTAAAGAAACTGTGATACATATATACAATGGAATATTACTCAGCCATAAGATGAGATGAAATACTGCCATTTGCGACAACATGGATGGACCTTCAGACAATCATACTAAGCTGA
>NW_011918278.1:0-1374 GCF_000151845.1 Pteropus vampyrus | reverse complement strand
TAGTTCCACTTTTGTCTGTTAGGAATGACATTGCTATGAACATCTTGTACAAATGTTTGAATGAGCATAAATTTTTATTTCTCCTGGGTATATACCTAGAAGTAGAATGTCTGGATTATATGGTAATTCTTGTTTAACTTTTTGAAGAAGTGCCAAATTGTTTTCTACAGATGCTGCACCATTTTATATTTTTATCAGCAGTGTTTGAGGGAAACTATTTTCTCCACATACTGACAACACTTTTTAGTATTAATTATTTTTTTTTTATTTCAGTCATCTTTATGAGTGTAAATCTATATCTCAGTGTGGTTTTGATTTGCATTTTCCTAATATCTAATAATGTTGAACATTTTTTCATGGCATTTTGCCATTTTTTTATTTGGGTTATTTTTATGTGTATTATTGAGTTATAAGTATCCTCTGTATAACCTAGATACTAGACCCCTGTCAGATATATTACTTGAAAATATTTTCTCTCAATCCAAGGGTTGTCAATTCATATTCTTGTATAAGTAACTCAAAGGGAGTTTTTGATCCTATTTTTTCCCAACATTTTATTGTAAAATTTTCAAATGAATATAAAAATTAATATATATATATTATATATATAATATATATATATATATATATATAGTGAAAACTCATATACTTATAACCTTGAACTTTTTGCTTTATCACATACCTATAACCTACTGATATTATTTTCATTTTTCTTTAGCCTTTCTGGACATTTCTGGTGCAATCCTTCTTCTGCTTTCTAAACATTAATATGCCTTTTTCACAACATCCACCAAAGCAAGACTAAGAGAAAAACAATAACAACCTCCAAAAAGTATTCTGTTCAAAATGAGGATAATTATATTGAAGATTTGATTTTAAGGAGTACGATCAGTTGTTCCAAGAATTCATTTAACAAGAACAATCTTTCCATTAGGATTTAGAATGATGCTATCCTTCTGTGGACCTATTAGCAATTTCTATTCCTCTGATAGTGAGGGACTTCTCAAGTTAAAAAGACCTTAAATGCCACTCTCAACTTTGAGTGTACTCCAAAGATAATCTCTTAAGGATGTGGACTTTTTAAAAATATCTTGTGTTTGGGAAGTTATCTCCTCTAGTGCCTTATTTTATGTCTCTTAATTTAATAGTACCAATTCCATGACCGTTGAGTTTACCTGCTTTATTTGCACTAAAGAGAGTTCGGCAGAATTTCAGAAGGGACTGGAGAATTACATGTCAAGCAACATCTGCCCTGTATCAATTTTGCACAGCATTGGGGAAAGAGGATTGAAACAATTTCCCATTATGTAAAAGCAGCTGTTAGGAAGATGCTACTGAATGTAAGACGATTGACAAAGGAATGGGATCAGCATT
>NW_011918277.1:0-857 GCF_000151845.1 Pteropus vampyrus | reverse complement strand
CATCACTTAGTGATTATTAACTATTGGCATTAATTGCTGAGTTCTCTAAGCTGGGATTGCTCAACAGTTGACAACTGTGGTGAATCAGTAATTATTTACTTACAGTTTAATGTGATCTTATATGACTACAGAGAAGCTTCAGAAATGGGTTATTTCTGTTCTGTACTTAGGCAGAAAGCCCACCTTGGTGTACCCTTCCCTGAACACTAAATTATAGTAATAACTTCCTCATCATGCACTGTGTTCAGTTTGATGAGTGTAGAACAGAGAGTCTCCTGGGCACAACTGTGAAGTGGCAGTATCTAGCATCATTTTTATTCGATATTCCTTCTGCCCGAGGCTTTTGTAAAAGCAGTAGCAACTTTCCTTGGGTATTTTCTATTGTCATCATTAACACAGAAATGTAAGTCAAAATGACAGCTTAAAGAAGTTCTGCCAAATTTGTGTGTGTGTGTGTGTGTGTGTGTGTGTGTGTGTGTGTGTGTGTGTTAATTTTAACAGAGATCACAAATGAAAGTGTCTACAAAGGCCAACCAGCTAACATAAATAATAGCATTTTTTTCTACAAAGAACATTTTTGTGCAAACAATAAATATTTGAGAAAAGTTCTTTCTTGAAGATGTCAAATTATAATTTCATTAAGTTAAAATCATGACTTACATACAAATATAAAATGAACACATGTTGAAAATTTATATAAGTCATTAAAGAGGGAACCAGCAGGATTGTAGTTCAGTTCAAAGACCACTTGAGGAATACAGAATTACAGTTAGTCAGGAAAACATACTAAAATAAGTTTGCTTTGTTAGAAATAAAACTAGCTAATGTCTTTAGATCAATAATACCATAACTTTTGG